>NW_027208848.1:10000-43485 GCF_027789765.1 Dendropsophus ebraccatus
ATGTCAACATGCTATGACAGAATTTCAATGTCATGTTGCCATATAATGTTGTCATAGAATGGTGACAAAGAATGTAGGTTTACAACATTCTAAGCCTACATTCTATAATGACATTCTATTGCAACATTCTATGTCAGAATGTAGGCTTATAATGTTGTCATTATATGTTGGCATTGAATTCTGGCTTAGAATGTTGGCTTAAAATGTTGACATAACATTCTAAACCTACATTCCATTATTATTTTATTATTTTTATTTATTCATTCCATGACAACATCCTAAGCCTACATTCTAAGTCAACATCCTAAGCCTACATTCTAAGTCAACATCCTAAGCCTACATTCTATGTCAACATCCTAAGCCTACATTCTAAGTCAACATCCTAAGCCTACATTCTATGTCAACATCCTAAGCCTACATTCTAAGTCAACATCCTAAGCCTACATTCTATGTCAACATCCTAAGCCTACATTCTAAGTCAACATCCTAAGCCTACATTCTAAGTCAACATCCTAAGCCTACATTCTATGTCAACATCCTAAGCCTACATTCTAAGTCAACATCCTAAGCCTACATTCTATGTAAACATTTTAAGCCAACATTTTATGTGAATATTCCAAACCTACATTCTATGTGAAAATTCTAAGCCTAAATCCTATGTAGAGATGAGCGAGTAGTGAAATATTCGACTTTCGAGAATTCAAATCAAATAGGCACCGATATTCAACTATTCAAACGAATATTCAATCCCATTATTGTCTATCGGGAAAAAATTTGAGGCACTTGGAGGTCACCAAGTCCCCCATGAAACCTCCCTAAACGATGCCAACACCTCCGGAATGACACTGGGACATCAGGGGGAGCATGCCTGGGTGCACCCAACACCCCAAAATCGCAGTTTAATGCCACTCTCCGCAGCTGTGAAGGAAAAATATTTGCAAGTGCTTTACGAGTGTTTACGGCAATGTTCACACATTTCCTTCGTATTCCGTGCACAGCGTTACATACTGTACATGATTCCAATGTGCGTCCGTAGAGCGTCACGCTATTCGTGCGTATCACGCATTACGCTGTACGAATGTTAGGCCGCAGCAGAGTAGAGATTAGGCAACTGGCACTATAGGTATCACGTGCCTTTTACTGGGCAACTGGCACAATATGTATAACGTTTACGTTATCTATCTATCTATCTATCCATCTATCTATCTCCTATCTATCTCCTATCGATCTCCTATCTATCTATCTATCTCCTATCTATCTCCATCTATCTATCTATCTCCTATCTATCTATCTCCTATCTATCTATTTATCTATCTATCTATCTCCTATCTATCTATCTATCTATCTCCTATCTATCTATCTCCTATCTATCTATTTATCTATCTATCTATCTCCTATCTATCTATCTATCTATCTCCTATCTATCTATCTCCTATCTATCTCCTATCTATCTATCTATCTATCTATCTATCTCCTATCTATCTATCTATCTATCTCCTATCTATCTATCTCCTATCTATCTATCTATCTATCTATCTATCTCCTATCTATCTATCTATCTATCTCCTATCTATCTATCTCCAATCTATCTATTTATCTATCTATCTATCTCCTATCTATCTATCTATCTATCTCCTATCTATCTATCTATCTATCTATCTCCTATCTATCTATCTATCTATCTATCTCCTATCTATCTATCTATCTATCTATCTATCTCCTATCTATCTATCTATCTATCTATCTATCTATCTATCTATCTCCTATCTATCTATCTATCTATCTATCTATCTATCTCCTATCTATCTATCTATCTCCTATCTATCTATCTATCTATCTATCTCCTATCTATCTCCTATCTATCTCCTATCTATCTATCTATCTATCTATCTATCTCCTATCTATCTATCTATCTATCTATCTATCTATCTATCTATCTCCTATCTATCTATCTATCTATCTATCTATCTCCTATCTATCTATCTATCTATCTATCTATCTATCTATCTACCTCTCGCTGCCATCTACCATGTTGTCATACTATCTCAGTATGTATCCTTTCTGTATTACACTTCTATATTATACAGAGGATGGAAGATTCGTCTTTTGATGACTTGTAATAAGTAAATTAATGTTAATTTCTTTGCTGCTTTATAAGTTAATTGGTGCTTGAAGCGATGTCTCATTTGTTGTAAGATCTGTCGCATTTACCTTTGAAAGCAGCCAGCACAGATCGGCTCCTCGCTCGGCTCCTTCTACACAATGATGTTACCTGGTAATTGTCCCTTCATGATTATTGTGGCTGCAGAGCCCGGAGATTATAAGGAGGACACACAAGCCTAACAGTATAATCCCAGCTCAGCACATGATACAATGTATCTACTATTTATGGATGGATGGATGGATAGATAGATAGGAGATAGATAGATAGATAGATAGATAGATAGGTGATAGATAGATAAAAGAAATTCGACTGCAGCACATCCAGACTTAAAGTTGAAAAATACGTGAAAAATTTATTCCATACTTGATACACAGGGAAACAACAGCGACGTTTCGCTCCTCCAATAGGAGCTTTTTCAAGCCAGTGATAGGAGATAGATAGATAGATAGATAGATAGATAGGAGATAGATAGATAGATAGATAGATAGGAGATAGATAGATAGATAGATAGATAGATAGATAGATAGGAGATAGATAGATAGATAGATAGATAGATAGATAGATAGGAGATAGATAGATAGATAGATAGATAGATAGATAGATAGGAGATAGATAGATAATAGATAGGTAGATAGATAGGAGATAGATAGATAGATAGATAGATAGATAGGAGATAGATAGATAGATAGTTAGATAGGAGATAGATAGATAGATAGATAGATAGATAGGAGATAGATAGATAGATAGATAGATAGATAGATAGATAGGAGATAGATAGATAGATAGATAGATAGGAGATAGATAGATAATAGATAGGAGATAGATAGATAGATAGGAGATAGATAGGAGATAGATAGATAGATAGGAGATAGATAGATAGATAGTGTTGAAGTTCCTGAAACCCTCAACACTGAATATGAACCAGTATGTATAGTAACAGGGTTCCTTTTTTATACATCTAGAAAAGTATTAGCACTTACCCTTAGGGGCTTATTCCACGGGAGCGATAATCGGCCGATTCGGCCCGATTCGGCCAATTATCGCTTGGTGGAATAGAGAAAACGATCAGCCAATGATCGTGTCATCGGCTGATTGTTTATTTAGGATCAGACCTAAAATCATCGCTCCCCCACCACGCATTGCTACGGTGGAATAGCGGTGCGCGGCGGGCGACCGACGATTTGAGAAGCACACCTAGCATTACCTAGCAAGGCTTCTCCTCCGCTCTGTCTTCCTCCCTGAGTCCCGCGCGCAGCATCAGCAGCTCCGGAGTGGCCTGACTGAGCAGTCACACCGCTCAGCCAATCACAGGCCAGGGCCGTTCCGGAGCTGCTGATGCGCCGCGGGACCCGGGGAGGAAGACAGAGTGGAGGAGAAGCCTTGCTAGTAAGGTATGGTGCAAGGGCTGCAGCCCCGGCTAAACGATCATCGGGCCGCGGAATAGGCCCAGTAAACGAGCGCTAATCTAGCAGATCGGCGCTCGTTTACATCGTTGATCGGGCCCCCATCGGGCCCCCACGGGCGTATAAGACAACTTTTTTTTTTCAGGGTTAAAATCGGGGGTTGTCTTATACGCTGGGTATGGTCGCCTCATATGGTGGGGGGGCTCAAAAATGGCCCCATTCCCACCGTATGGGGCAACCACTATTAAAAAAAAAAACATTTAACTCGCCTAGGGCCCATTTTTGGCCTCTGCACGCCTCCCGTACTGTTCCTGGCGCAGGCAGTGTGACATACACTACCTACGCCGGGGATGGAGATCCCCAAACCTCTCCCGGGCAGCCGAGCGTCTCCGAGCCTCTCCGATGAGATGCTCGGCTGCCCGGGAAAGGTTCGGCGATCTCCATCTCCATGAGGTGAGTTAAATGTTTTCGGGGTTTTGTTTTTTAAATTTAGCTGCAGGGCTGCAGGGCTGTGGTCAGGCAGGGGTTAACATTTTCCGGCATATAAGGCGAACCCTTGACAATCTGGGGTCGTCTTATACGCCAGAAAATATGGTACCATCTGTGGTGCAATAGAACCAGACGCAAAGGCTCCTGTCAAAGGGAACTTGGTCCAGCAAATGTACAGAAGTAAAGGCCCTATTACACCAAGTGATTATCATCCGTGTTTGGCCGACTATCAGCCGTTACGGACAGGGCTTACCTGGGCAACTTCACCCTCATTACTGTAGTGCAGCGTGAGGGGTTGAACATCAGAAGATTGAGAAAGAGCAGGATCTGTGAACGTCCTGCAGAGAGAGAGGGTATGAAGGACCTGATCACATGATGCACAGGTCCTTAATACTACAGTGTGAAGATCGGCTGGACAAAGAGGAAGGAGGAGACTGAGCTGTAAGTGCTGTGTGTGTGTGTGTGTGTGTCAGTAACTGTTTGTCAGTCAGTAACTGTGTGTGTGTCAGTCAGTAATGTTTGTCGGTAATGTGTGTATGTGTGTGTGTCAGTAAGTGTGTCAGTCAGTAAGTGAGTAAAGGTCAGTAATGTGTGTCAGTCAGTAAGTGTGTGTGTGTGTATCAGTCAGTTTTGTGTGTCAGTCAGTAATGTGTGTCAGTAATGTGTGTGTCAGTCAATAAGTGTGTGTGTGTGTGTGTGTGTCAGTCAGTAATGTGTATAATCTTTAAGTGTCTGTGTCAGTAATGTGTGTTTGTGTATGTTAGTGGTGTGTCAAGTGATTGTGCATAGTGGATGGATGGATGAGGGGCCCGCGGAGGCTCTGTTGCCCAAGGTTCCGCAATAACCTGGAGCCGGCCCAGATAAAGCCCAAACATAATGTGTAACATATAGACTATACCCCATTGTATCTCCTGGTCTCCTTACACACATACACAACCATTTAGACCCACAGTATCATACCGCTCGGGCATACAGCATAGTAATATAAAGTATAAAATAGTCCAGACAAATGTAATGACTAAACACAGTGTAAACGTAACCTAAGCCAACGTCGGCCTCAAAGAATTTTCACTTTTTGAAATTCTCAAATGATAAAACTCGTAAAACTCCGACTCGGTCAAGAAATTAGACAGAGAATCAAAGTTCACTCGACTGCACTGGAGACGTTTCCAACTTCTCACTACTTCATAAATCTCTCATCGCGTCCTAAGTGAAGGGGCGCAGCGTTCTCCCCCCCGTCATTAGAGAGCGCCGCTGATTTACGCTTATTATTCCGCGTACAAACTCATCGTTTACTAATAATAATTGTTGTTTGTGTTAGGCGAGGTGTTACCCCTCCGAAATCCCTCCAAAGTCTAGACACCTAGTAAAACTTCCTGATACGGGTTGTTTACGTTCATTTAAAGCCGTACGTTAAAAAAAAAAAAAAAAAAAAAAAGATTAGTTTGTTCTGCAAAGTGCTGACTTCACAGAACGGGAAAGTTTCGCTGGTTTCAGTCTCGTATAACACCTGTCTCGTCAGCAGGACCACTCGTAAGGGAAGGGCCTCCAGGCGCCCATGTCCCTGGATTCTCCATGCCTCATTCTTCATCCACGCTGCTCGTAATGTACCATCACTGGCACAGTTACACCTGAACACTCCGGTGATGCCAAACACCTGGCTTGATTTTCCACTGTCCAAATGAAAAATAAGCATAATCTACTTTGTGAGGAAACAGCAAATGAGGGAGTTTATGACAAATTATGTTGGTTTATGCAGAAAAGTGATAATAACATACCGACGGCTTTTTTTTTTTTTTTTTTTCCCCTTAACTTAATGAATCATGTTGGGTAAGACGCCATGCCCTTTAATTAGACGCCACCGGAAACATAAAATATTAATTTACTTCTAATTCTTCCTCCAGACAGTAAACCATATCAAGATGTTTATTCCCGACCGAAAATAACTTTGTTTATTTTTTGTTGTTTTTGTGTTGTTGTTGTTTTTTTTTTTTTTACCATTGTATTTAGATGATGATTTTATTCTCCGTGATAGGGTGCTTTATAATGATTAACGGTGCGTGGCAAAACTATGGTGACAGTGGAGAATTATTCGATGGAACTGATGGGAAAATTAACTCTGCAAAAGCTTCCGTGCTATAGAACGAGGAGGACGTAAATTAAAACATTTCTATAGTTGTCCGGGACTAAAAAAAAAAAAAAAAAAAAAAAAATGACATGAAAATTAAAGGCGAAAAAAAAAAAAAAGTAAATGCTAAAGGGACAGGTATTATTGATTTGCATGCTAATTCTCAACTGTTACTAATTTTCTTGATTCCTAATTTTGAAGTTGTGTTCCCAACATCCATCATCGCCGTACACTAGAGGCTATGAGCATCTTTTCCAATAAATTACAGGAACTATGACTAATTATAGTGATATTAGCTATGCAAAAAGACTCTGTAGCATTAAGTGAAGGCATTTACCATGTGAAATTACACAGCCGAGGTCTCCGCAACCGAGGCGCCTCTATGTTTCTAATTGAATTTGCAGATTGATGGAACAATGGATGGCGTTTATTGTTTCAGCCCAATGTTTGCTCTTGACGTAAATATTTTATTGCCGTAAGGTAAATAATAGCGGCTTTATTAATTGTTGGTTAGAAGCTTTTATTTCCCGTCATAAGCGGCGATGATGTATAATGATTATTGTAAGGTATGACTTAGAGCCTGCAACTGTATCAGTCAATTAGAATAGAATAGATCATCGTGCCATATACAATTATAAGGATATTTATTTATAGGGTTGCGGCGTAGTCTTCCGCGCTTTACATTCGGGAAGGCAATTAAAGCAAGTGAACGTTGAGACAAGAGCAGGAGGTTTCAGTTGCGTAAGAACGTACAATCTATAGCTGGTGTCGACATAATAGGGTCATATTTTTGCATCTATATTAAAGGGGTTATCCAGCGCTACAAAAACATGGCCCCTTTCTTCCAGAGACAGCACCGCTCTTGTCTCCAGGTCAGGTGTGGTTTCCAATTAAGCTCGGGTTGGCTCATGACGATGCAGCTGGAAGAGCCGGGTATGTGACGTACCCGGTTTCCAGCTAAAGATGACAGCCAGCAGCGATGAAGGGGGCCCTGGAGCGGCTTGAGTCGCCCCCATATCTAATTATAAGCAATTGTTTGTCTGCTTATAACAGATCAGTGTAAGGGATCTGCATTACATTGATCTATTAGATCAGTGCTCTGCTGGTACAGTATGTCATAGGCAGTTTTCCTAATGGCCGGAGTACTTACTGCATATGGCGAAGCTCAACACGACAGGATTGCATTGTGTACTCTTACCCTAAGGCCATGTTCACACATAGTATTTCTAAAATTAGGACTTGGTTGTAAACAGAAAAGGTGCAATTTCTTTCTATTATATTTTTTCCCTTTTGGTTCCATAGTTTTGGCTGAAATTACTCATCAGAATACTATATGTGAACATAGCCTAAGGCTGAAAACAGGTTGTTTTGTAATATTGCAGTTCCCAATACTGCATTGAAATCCTCCTACTGAAAACTAATTTGATGCAGGTACAAACTGCAACCCAACTGCTCCTGCAATGTCCACTGCTCTTTTCTAGAAATTATAGGTCGGTACTGTGTGTTATAGGGTCTGGGGCTGAAGCCTGTAGAATGCTTCTCCCGCCACTTGGTGTCACTAGATGTCAGAGGACTGTAAGAGAAACTATGATAATGGTTAACTGATTACTTAATTGATTTTATGTATTTTATGCCACTTTCTGGTGATTTATGTCCAGCCTATCTCTAAACCAGCTACCACAGAGGTCACTGCCCTATCACAGAGAGTTTTGTTCATTTAGAGCCCCCTTCCCCCCGCAGAGTCATATATAAGTGGGGTTAGGACCAGTGTGCATGCTGGCTAGTGCTAGTTGCAGTTATTCTTGTTACTACATGAGCAAGAGTGTATATCCACAGCCTGCTGAGGAGATTCTACCAGGGCCAAGGTCCATTTGTGGGACAACTGTTTATTTTCCATGATTATTGATACCCTATCCATTTCGGGGCTAAAGCATGGCAAGGAGGGCTGTGGTAAAAACTGTGACTAATATTATACATGCTGGGCTAATGATCTTCTACCTCTGATTGCTGCATAAGTTCACTGGAGGTATTGTACTCATCAGTACTTACGCTAATTGCAAAGGCAGAGTCTCTACTGCAAGCTGCTATATTTTCTAAGGGGCTCCCCCGATGACTAGTTCTCCCACTAGCTGGGCCTGTAATGCCTGATTGTGTGTCACTCTGTGCCAACAGGATAGCTCAGGCGGATGTTCATTCTTGTGGACTTTCTTCTAACCGAAGCCCTAGCTGAGTGCCTCATTTTTCTGGATAGGTTACCCCGATCTGTAACCAGTAGACCCCCACAACTGTGACCACTATACACTCAAAGGTTATTTTAAGATATTCCCATCAAGGTCTAGTCTACTCCAAGTATCTACTGGATACCGAGACGGTGTCAAATCTTATCTCTAAACTTCTACCAGTGTCCAAGCTGTGCCTGAAATCATATATATATATATATATTTTATTATCTTCTCTTATCTATCAGCTGTGTTCTTTACAAGTGAAAGTATAACCGTTTATTGTATTACTAAGATTCCTGAACTGTGAAACAATTGTCTATTGTCCTATACAACCTGTATACAAATAGATAGATAGATAGATAGATAGGACGAAGATAGATAGATAGATAGATAGATAGATAGATAGATAGATAGGAGATAGATAGATAGATAGATAGATAGATAGATAGATAGATAATAGATAGATAGATAGATAGATAGATAGATAGGTAGGTAGATAGATAATAGATAGATAGATAGATAGATAGATAGATAGATAGATAAATAGGAGATAGATAGATAGATAGGAGATAGATAGATAGATAGATAGGAGATAGATAGATAGATAGATAGATAGATAGATAGATAGATAGATAGATAAATAGGAGATAGATAGATAGGAGATAGATAGATAGATAAATAGATAGATAGATAGATAGATAGGAGATAGATAGATAGATAGATAGATAGATAGGAAGATAGATAGATAGATAGATAGATAGGAGATAGATAGATAGATAGATAGATAGATAGATAGATAGGAGATAGATAGATAGATAGGAGATAGATAGACAGACTTGTACTGCACTACAAAGTTTTCTTCAATAAAGATTTTAATTGGTTACGTTACTTGGACTAAGTGTTCATTATTGTGCGACACTTTGCACAACACAAACCCCCATAAAACAAGAGGTGCTGTGTCTGTGTATCCAGGGTCGGGCAAACCTACCACCCTTGGCCACCGTGACAAGTGCCCTAGTAGTACTACAACAACCAGCCCAGCCACATAACACCTGCCGCCCCGGGTCGCTGGACAGTGCATCCTGTTCGTGTTCCAGTCACTATCTCTGTGTTTGAGCCAGGACCTGCTTCCATAGTGTGTGAACACTCGCCTGACCATCCCAGAGACTCTCATCCACAGAGATGTGTACCCAGCACCTATCACACGTCTTTTACATCTCCCTTATTTCTGGTGTTTTCCTTTATGGCGCTGTTATAATCCTGAAATAATACAGAGGCTCCTAAATGAATTTAATCGACATCTCACATTTTTTAGCATCCGGCAAATGGGTTTTTAGGATATAAAAAATTTTTTTTAAAAAATATAAAGAGAGAATTGCATTCCCCCCCTTTCGCTATTTCCTCCTATTTGGTCTCCGTCTGATTAATGACCTCTAAGTATTTGCTTGACTCTCTACGCCTTCATATTTTTTATTTTTCTAATATTTTCCCTATTTATTTTTTTTCTGCACTACTTGATAACGTTTAATGGAATATTCATCACACTCCGAGAAAAAAAAAAAAAACACTTTCTCTGAGAAATCATAAAATATATAGCGGATTTCAAATTAAACAATTCTCTCTGCCGTCAAGGCGGCCGATCAACCCCCCCCCCCCCCCCCCCAACCTATAGAAAGATGACAAAATGCCCCGTATCCGTCGCCGTATAAATATTAAGCATTAATACGGGGAGGAATCATGGCGTGTGATTAAGGCTCCATAATGAGATGAAACAAAACCCCTGTGTTAGGACGCAACGGTCCGTGAAATGCTAAGAAAGGAAATAGGGATCCGTAGTGCATAAATAATACCTTTAAGTATTACCGAAAACAGAAAGCAAACAGAAAGAGGGTGTTTTATAAGCTAAAACAAAAAAAATCCAGCCGAGGAGTTAAGGAGCGGCTATTTGCATACTGCAGGGCTCCATCTGCTGTGGAAAGTATTAGCTGCAAGAATGATTTAATATTTAATAGAAACTGTGGCCGCTGTTAATTAGAATTTGCACATTTACAAATCAGCACTGATAGCAATACAAATGATGAAATATAAGGGTGCTAGACTGGATCCCCGGCCAAGTCGCATGACAGACAAACTTAATGGACTATTTCGAACAACAGCTCTGTCAGAACACATCAAAGAACTAATTCAGCTACAAAGAAGCCGCAATGGAAAATCTATTTAAAATATTAAAATAGTGTTTGGTAAAAGCTTTTTCATAGAGCATTTTACTTAAACAGTTGCTTATTTCCACGGCTCATTAGCTAAACAGCCGGATGCATTCGGCAAAAGCTGCATCGGAATACGAGAAAACTTAAGGGGAGATGGATTCCGCCTGGCGTTTAATGGGCGCGGGAAATAAATACAGATTTGTGCGCGGGAGGTGACGGGACGGGGAAGGCGTTGTTAGGGAGGGGGAGAGAAGATCCTGCTTCATTGATGAGAATGTGCGACTGGCGGGGCTGAGAGAGGACTTGTATTCAGTCACTTTAGCGAAGACTTTATCACGAGAGTGTTGGATGTGTTTGCATCCCACTCAAACATTTTGGCCAAGATTTTTGCTGACGGACATCCGATGTCAATGTCACCTTATAGTGGATATCCAGAAGTAAAACAGCACCGCCACTGTCCTCAGGTTTACAATTCACCTCCTTGCACTCTAATGAGCTGTAGAACCCCGCACCCAAACTGTGGATAAGAGAGGTGCTGTGGACATGTTTTTCTAAGCCTGGATAACCCCTTTAAAGTGAATCTGGGCCGCTCCTGTTTGGTTCCCTTCCACAAACCATGTCTGGTCCTGGCGTAGGCCTGTGTCCTGGGGATGGTATTTTGGCTTAAATCAACTTTTATTCTGGTTTATTCTGGTGTCAGTGAAGTTGACTGAGCCCAGAACCTTTGTGCCCGAGGCCTGTCCAAGAGGAAGATCCAGCCCAGGACCATGACGGCAGAGGAAATACAGGAAGAGAGGCGCTGCAGGCCTAGGGCCCAGGTGCTCTGAGCTCCACCTCCTTGACATAAATGTTATTTTTAGCCTGAATACCGGCCCAAGGAGACACAGACCCCGGGAACAGACATGGATTGAGGAACGGAACACAACAGTACTGGTGGGAGTGGGGGGCCATGTCTGTCCTAGAGATTTACTTTAATGAGATCCAGAAACTGGCACTCACCAGGTGATGTCAAGGTGAAATCTCGGCTTTATTGGAGCATGTGAGGAGCGGGGGAGGCTGGAGTCGGGTGACCGCAGTGACGGCATTTGACAAAGCGGAGTTTGCCGTGAAAGTGCGGTCACCCGACTCCAGCCTCCCCCGCTCCTCACATGCTTCAATAAAGCCGAGATTTCACCTTGACATCACCTGGTGAGTGCCATCCGTTACTCTGTTTCTGAATCTATATACTTTACTGTTTTTTCATGGATTGAGCAACACGAGAGGTGTATACCGCAGGTTGTATCGGCATGGTCTGAATAGTACTTTAAGGAGTAAGCAGTGCCGTCCTCTTTGTCTTTCTTGGATCTTTACTTTAATATTCCTATCTGAGAAACGTATTCCCTATGCACAGAATAGGGGGGATCTTGCTGATCGTAGGGGTCAAACTAGAGCCTCCCCTTCTCTGTGATCTCAAGAACAGGACCTCAAGGAAGTGGCATGTGGTGCATGTGTGTCGCCACTTCATTCATTCTCTATGGGAGCTACAAAAACTGCCAAGTTCACTCATCTGTTTCCGCAGCTCCCATAGAGAATGAATGGGCAGTGACCCACCACTCTGTTCTAACAGGAGACCGGGATACCTGTACTCGAGATTACAGGGGCCACAGCGGACAGACCCCCTGCCATCAGCTAGATATGTAGAGAGGGGATAACTTGCTCAGATGGAAAGAACCCTTAAAAAAAAAAAATAAATAAAAGACCCTGACGGAAACCAGAAACATGACACAAATCGAGACTTTTACCTATGATGGAAGACCCATTGAAACCCCATTTATCTGATAAGGGATCAGTATAAAAAACACATAACAAACATCCATCAGAGTATATTGTAATTTACTAGTCGGGGGGATGAGCTGGTCAAGCAGCGGGATGTTCTACAGCTAACCAACCCATTTTGTTGTGGGCAACTTTAAAGGAGTTATTAGGAGTAGAGATGAGCAAATACGATTCGATCGAGATGGTATTCGATAGAATATTGCGTTATTCAAAAGATTCGAATTCAATCGAATAGTGTGGCGAATATGCGGGAAACATTCGAAAGCTTTCCCATCGCAGTTGGCGCTTTTTAAAATCCAATCACCATGCAGGGAGGCAGTGAGGGACCTTGGGAGGACGCACGCAGCACGAAAACAGCGTCTACCCTCATTGGGTGGCTGAACCACATGACCTCGAATCTTAAACACTTGGCTCCCGCCTCTCGACCACGGATGAGCTTTCAACCTAGTCAGGGAAAGATCTTGGAGCAGGGAGAGAGAGGTTTTAGTAGGGTTTTGGTCGGGCAGGATTACTACAGAACCCAAAAGTCCATTTCAGGGCGAAGATCCAGCGAAAAAGTCATCTCTGAATCCAAAGCTTCTCAGTGCTAAGACATAGATGATATAACAGCAGCATCAGCAGGTGTATTCATTCCAGTACCCTGTGTGTACAAGTGACTTATAGTGTCACTGGTTTAGCCCACTAAGTGCACGTGATACGCACGAATAACATGACGCTCTACGGACGCACATTGCAATCATGTATGTAACGCTGCGCAAGAAATACAAACAAAATGTGTGAACATTGCCGTAAGCGTTCGCAAATATTTTTCCTTCGCAACTGCGGAGAGTGGCATTATACTGCGATTTTGGGGTGTTGGGTGCACCCAGGCATGCTCCCCCTGATGTCCCAGTGTCATTCCGGAGGTGTTGGCATCATTTAGGGAAGTTTCATGGGGGACTTGGTGACCTCCAAGTGGTCGAATTTGGATTTCCAAGTGCAGAGAATTTTTTCCCCATAGACTATAATGGGGAATATTTGTTTGAATAGTTGAATCTCGGTGACTATTTGTTTCAAATTCTCGAAATTCGAATATTTCACTACTCGCTCATCTCTAATTAAGAGACTAAAAATAAATAAAAATTTAAAAAATCCATATTCTCCTGCGTTGGCTCACTCATCTGTAATGAGGATATGTGACCTCTATTGTGTAACAATGTGACAGGACGTGGTATATCGGTGTTATTCGCCCTTTGAGGTCACCAAGTCTGAAGATGTTCAACAAGGTCATCAGCTCAGAAATGCCAGAAGCCGCTGGGAGCCACAGACATCCATCTACTGCTCAGAGAAGTCTGACCGGAAATGGTCTTCATGGAAAAAACAGAGGAGTCTGAAGGGAGAAGAGGAGTCTTGGAGGATTCCGGCAGCAGCTTATTACCTTCTTCCCATTGACTATATGCTCATACTGTGCTGAACTGAGTGTGTATGTGGAGGCAGGGCAGGCCTTAGGGGGGTGCGAGCAGTGCACTCCCACACATAGGAAACATGATCAGAGGAGGCTGCAGGAGGAAGCTTCGCCCACAGGCTGTCGACAAGAGTCTCTGCAGAGAGGAGAGGAGGGCTTACTGCCTGTGTCTGTCTCTCTAGGGCATGGGCCCCCAAACCAAGGCCTGCGGGCCACATGTGGCCCCCTGAGGCCAGTTATCCGGCCCCCGCCTTGCTAAGAGGGCAAGGAGAAACCTCCTCTCCCCCAGTAATGTCACTGCAGCCTGGCAACCCCCCACCCCCACCCCCCACAGCATCTCCCAGCAAACAGATGCCCAAACCCCCCTGCTGACAAAGACTGATAAGCAGTGTGATCCTCCACTCCACCTCCTTCTCCTCCGCATGGGCACAAACATTCTCCACTGCTACTTCTGTGTGGGTGACTATATGTATGTATCTGTCTGTGTATGTCTGTGTGTTAGTGGAGTAAGTGTGTGTGTGTTAGTGCTCATGTGTGGCTGAGGTAGAACAACAACTCCTAGCATGATCCTGTTTGGCTTTGGTAGAACTACAACTCTCAGCATGTTCCTGTTTGACTTTGGTAGAACTACAACTCCCAGCATGATCTGTGTGGCTGTGATAGAACTACAGCTCCAAGCATGATCTGTGTGGCTGTGGTAGAACTACAGCTCCCAGCATGATTCTGTGTGGCTGTGGTAGAACTACAGCTCCCAGCATGCTCATTTGTGGCTATGGTAGAACAACAACTCCCAGCATGATCCTGTGTGGCTGTGGTAGACCTACAACTGCCAGCATAATCCTGTGTGGCTGTGGTAGAACTACAACTCCATCATCCTAAGCCACCCCTAATGCTCCTCCCCCGGACCAGAGACAGATGAGCAGTATAGGGCTCCCCTGTAATATGGCAAGTTAGCAGGGCGCAGGAAGATAGAGGCAGGATGAGCTGCAGCAGCTGTGGCTGAGGGTGCAGCTGCACTTGAGGATGCCGACTGATCCGGTGACACTGGGGGTGGTAATATGCCAGTAACCTGCAGGTCGTCACTGCCAGAGGTTGACATGCTGCTGGTGCTTGCAGAGGAGGTGGCAGCAGAAGAGAGGAGCTCCGGTGATGAAATCAGGACCAGATCTCTGTAGGAGACTTGCGGTGAAGCTGGAGCAGGAGTAGCAAGATGGTCTTGCCAGAACTTCTGGTCTGGGTCCAGGCGTCATCTTCCTCTTGCCAGAAACACTGGAGAGTACTTTGGTTTCGCCAGGGAGCGGCACTGTAGGCGTGGTCTGCAACTTGGCGGGAACACCGTCTTCTTTTCCCAAGACTTTTAAAGTCTTACAGTCTCTTTTAGCAGGGCGCTCCCCCACTTTTAGAATCTGGATTGGGGCAACACTTTGGCTAAGGGCGCACTTAATAAGGCGGTCAGGGTACACCCAAGTCCTGTAACACTTTTGGGCGGCAATATCACTTTGAGATAGTCTCTTCCTGGTAACCGGGCGTATTGCACCAAAGTGCACAAAAAACTGCACCACACCAAATACGTCAAAAAAATAGGGGTACTTTGCAGCGATTCTTTGCACTCAATTGTAGGGCAGTTACAGGCAGCAACAAGGTTTGTATCCTGTTCATGACACGACTGTCAGGAACTTACCTTGTCCGGATCCAGCGGCGTCTTCCTCTAGCTAGCTCTGGGATCATTACAGTATTTGGTCCACTGGAGGGGTTATGGACCAGAGGAGCGTACTTGGGTGGCACTTAGGAACGTGCACGCTCCTCGACTGATCCGACTATACCATACGCAAAATCCGTCTAAGCCCGGGCCAATGGATAAGGGTCCTGAGGCCCCTCATAAGAAGGGGGGTAGTGTCAGGAACTTACCTTGTCCGGATCCAGCGTCTTCCTCTAGCTCGGCTCCGGCTGACGGCTCAGGAGCGCGCCGCTGCTCCGCCCGCCGGAGCCGAGTGACGTCACGGAGACCCGACGGCGTCCCTAGCAACCGGGGACGCCGTGGTGTCACGTGATCGTCAGCCGGCCGGCTCGCAGCTGAGGTGTCTTGCACTCAGGCTGAGTGACAGGTCGCCCGGCCGCTCAGCCTGCAGTGCACCAGCTGCAGTGAGACTGGACTCAGGAGGCCGGACCAATCAGCCTTTGGTCCGGGCTCCTGGTCCAGTATAAAATGTTTGTATTGCCAGCAGGGTATCGCTGGCTATTAGTTCGTCTAGTCCCAGCTCCCCTGCTCCGTCCCAGCGTTCCCTTTCCTATATCCCTTTCTGCTTGTCTTCTCGTGTTCTTGACCCTCCGCCTGACCTGTGACTATTCTTTGCTTGCCGATTCTGTACTGCGTTGCCCGTGTGGTTTGATCTGGCTGTGTTGACTACTCTCTATTGTGTTTGTCCGTCTGTCGTGTTTTGTGTTCCACGTATTCAGTACAGGGAACGTCTTCGTGGTTGTCCGCGACCGCCTAGGGTCGACTGAGGCAATTAGGCAGGGACAGTGGGTGGGATTAGATCAGGGCCCACTGTCTGGTTGTGTTTGCCGTTGCTGACAGAATAGCCAGCCCTATACTGCCCATTGCCCCATGGACGACAGGACCGCCATGTCCAATATCGTGGACCAGATGCAGCAACTTAATACCATGGTCCAAGAACTTGCTATGAGAGTCCAGGATCAGGAGACGACATCACGACAGCTCACTGTAACCTCCCCATTACCTCCCGAACCACCCGTCCAGCTCCCTGATAAGTTTTCGGGGGACCGTACTAAATTCCGTACTTTTCGGGAGGGGTGCAAATTGTTTTTTAGGTTACGGCCACGCTCCTCAGGAGATGAGACCCAGAGAGTGGGTATCATCATGTCCCTCCTCCAAGGACCCCCGCAGGAATGGGCTTTTTCTCTACCCCCTGACTCCCCTAACCTAAGGACCACCGACCAGTTCTTTGGTTCACTAGGGTTGCTGTATGATGACCCAGACTGTGCAGCCAATGCCGAACGTCAGTTAACTGGGTTAAGACAGGGTCGCCGTCCAGTGGAAGAGTACTGCTCTGAGTTCAGGCAGTGGAGCTGTCTCTCCACGTGGAACGACCCAGCCCTCCGGTTTCAGTTTCGGGAGGGTCTTAGTGACCGATTGAAGGACATGCTAGTAGCATACCCCACTCCCGACTCGCTCGAAGAGAGCATGACATTAGCGATCAGAGTGGACCGTAGACTAAGGGATCGACAAAGGGAGAAGGGTACTCCTGACCATCACAAAACCCCTATCTCTCCTGTTCCGTTCCCCAAACTTCCCCTTTCTGTCTCACCCCCTTTCGAGGAGCCGATGCAGGTAGACTCCGCCGACGCCAAGGCCCGAAGAGCCCATCGTCTGCAGAATAAGCTGTGCTTCTACTGTGGAAAGACAGGACACCAGGTTCGGCAGTGTCCCAACAAGCCAAGATCTTCGTCGGAAAACTTCAACGCCTGAGAGATTATCGAGGGGGTCTCTCAGGCGCTCAGGTATCCTTCAAAAATAAACTGTTGTTGCCCATTTCCTTGGTGTTGGGAGGTAAATGTATTAGTGGGTATGCCCAGATCGATTCTGGATCCTCAGCCAATTTCATTAACCCCATGTTTTTTTCAGGCTTAGAGGTATGTCCCTTGCTGCTCCAGCATCCAGTTGGTGTCACTGGAGCAGACTCTGCTCCCTTTTCACAGGGGGATGTACGGTATAGGACCCCTTCCATGGAAGTTAGAGTAGGGTCTGTCCATGTGGAAAACCTAGATTTTCTTGTTATGCATAATCTGTCGTCTGATGTTATCCTGGGGTTACCCTGGCTGGATGCCCATAACCCGGTTTTTGATTGGTCCAAAAGGGAACTTGTGCGGTGGGGGCCTGGGTGTGCATCACATTGTATCGCAGTTTCCCTTGCTGGGTGTTCCCCGGCGGAGGGAGAGATTCCCGAATTTTTGTTAGATTATTCCGATGTTTTTGATGAACAAGCAGTGGATGGGTTGCCACCTCATAGACGGTATGATTGCACCATTGATTTAGTTCCCGGTTCCAGATACCCCCGAGGTCGAATATTCAATTTGTCCTGCCCCGAAAGAGAAGCCATGCGAGAATACATAAAGGACAGTTTACGCAAAGGCCACATACGTCCTTCTTCTTCTCCCATGGGTGCTGGCTTCTTTTTTGTAGGCAAAAAGGATGGGGGTCTCCGGCCTTGTATCGACTACCGGGAACTGAACAAGATCACTGTGAAAAACCAACACCCCCTACCGTTGATTCCAGACTTGTTTAATGAAATTGTGGGCGCTAAATGGTTTTCCAAGGTTGATTTACGGGGGCTTATAATTTAATCAGAATCAGGGAAGGTGACGAGTGGAAGACCGCATTCAATACCCCAGAGGGCCACTTCGAATATCTTGTTATGCCCTTTGGGTTATGCAATGCCCCGGCGGTCTTCCAACACTTTGTTAATGATATCTTCCGTGAGCACCTTGGACGTTTTCTAGTTGTCTATCTCGATGACATTTTGATTTTCTCCTCAGATTGGTCTTCCCACGTAAAACAAGTCCGCACGGTAATGGAGCTTCTGAGACAAAATAATCTTTACGCCAAGGTGTCAAAGTGCCAATTCGGTATCCAGGAGGTCTCGTTTTTGGGTTATAGAATCACCCCCAATTCTTTTGGTATGGACCCCCTTAAAGTAGCGGCCATCATAAAATGGGAACGACCTAATAACCTAAAGGCCTTACAAAGGTTTTTAGGTTTCGCTAATTATTACCGGAAATTTATTAAGGGATTCTCAGTTATAGCTAAACCCCTCACAGATCTCACTAAGAAAGGGGCGGATCTGGTACACTGGTCCACAGAGGCAATACAGGCGTTTGACACCCTTCGGCAATGTTTTTCAGAAGCTCCAGTACTAGCCCAACCCGACTTCGAGCGCCCTTTTATTGTTGAGGTGGACGCATCCGAGGTGGGGGTGGGAGCAGTTCTATCTCAGGGAACTGACACTCTTACTCAGCTTCGGCCAGTTGCGTACTTCTCGAGGAAGTTCTCCCAAGCGGAACGCAACTACGATATTGGGAATAGAGAATTATTGGCCATTAAAATGGCATTTGATGAGTGGAGGCAT
Organism: Dendropsophus ebraccatus; assembly: GCF_027789765.1. Taxonomy (NCBI): domain Eukaryota; kingdom Metazoa; phylum Chordata; class Amphibia; order Anura; family Hylidae; genus Dendropsophus; species Dendropsophus ebraccatus. The sequence goes on from NW_027208848.1 coordinate 29,020, forward strand.
TTCTTGGAAGGGGCCAAACATAGAGTCACAGTGTTAACAGATCATAAGAATCTTATTTATCTGGATACTGCCAAAAGACTCTCTCCACGTCAGGCCCGATGGGCCCTGTTCTTTACTAGGTTTGACTTTGAAATCACATATCGACCTGGCTCTCGTAATATTAGGGCTGATGCCCTCTCTCGCAGTTTTAATTCAGGGAACATTCCTGAGAAACAGGTCGATACGATCTTGAAACCAGGGATTGTGGTGTCTGTCTTACAACCTGACTTGGTTACTCTCGTGGCTGAATCTCAGGATTTGGCCCCCCATAACACTCCTGACTCCCTCCTATTTGTGCCACCGAACCTTCGCCTCCGGGTCCTGGAGGAGATCCATAGTTCCGTGTTGGCAGGTCATCCAGGGATAGCAGGTACTAAATACTTGCTCTCGCGCCATTTCTGGTGGCCAACTTGGGCCCGAGATGTCAAATCGTTTGTGGAAGCATGTGAGGTCTGTGCTAGGTCCAAGGTTCCCCGTAGGCCACCGGAGGGATTGTTGCATCCCTTGCCGGTCCCTACGAGACCTTGGACACATATATCTATGGACTTTATTACCGACTTACCAGTATCTAGGGGTAAAACGGTCATTTGGGTAGTGGTGGACCGATTTTCCAAAATGTGTCACCTTGTTCCCCTGCGTAAACTCCCTAGTGCTCGTTTGTTGGCCACGTTGTTTATCGGTCATATTCTACGGTTACATGGTGTCCCAGAGGATATTGTTTCCGACAGAGGTGTCCAGTTTGTGGCCAAATTCTGGAGGGAGTTCTGTGGGAAGCTGGGAATCTCTTTGTCCTTCTCGTCGGCTTTCCATCCTCAGACGAATGGACAAACTGAGAGAACCAACCAGTCTTTGGAACAATTCCTGAGATGTTTCATAGCTGATACGCAGGATAAATGGCGAGATTTCATTCCTCTAGCCGAATTTGCTATCAACAATCATGAACAACGTTCTACTAATATGTCACCGTTTTTTTGTAATTATGGTTTCAATCCCAGGTATTCGTCCGTTCACTCTGCAGAGTCTGTCAATCCCTCAGCTGAGACAATCTTTTCTAAACTGTGCACAGTTTGGGCCCAAGCTCATCAGAGCTTGGTTAAAGCCCAAGAGTCCTACCAAAAATTCGCTAACAAAAGACGCATATCTGGCCACCTATATGCAGTAGGTGATAAGGTCTGGCTTTCTACTCGGAATCTTAAATTAAGGGTACAATCGGGAAAACCTGCGCCCAAATACATTGGGCCGTATACTATAGTGGAAATCATTAACCCAGTTACTTTCAGACTTAAATTACCTGCATCTCTTAGAATTCATTCTGTATTTCACAAAGCTCTGTTAAAAAAATATGTACCGCCGGTGTTTCTATCACCTCCTCCTGCCCCCGTGGTCGTTCAGGGTGAATTGGAGTATGAGGTGGAGAAAATTCTAGATTCACGTTGGGTACAGGGATCATTACAGTATTTGGTCCACTGGAGGGGTTATGGACCAGAGGAGCGTACTTGGGTGGCACTTAGGAACGTGCACGCTCCTCGACTGATCCGACTATACCATACGCAAAATCCGTCTAAGCCCGGGCCAATGGATAAGGGTCCTGAGGCCCCTCATAAGAAGGGGGGTAGTGTCAGGAACTTACCTTGTCCGGATCCAGCGTCTTCCTCTAGCTCGGCTCCGGCTGACGGCTCAGGAGCGCGCCGCTGCTCCGCCCGCCGGAGCCGAGTGACGTCACGGAGACCCGACGGCGTCCCTAGCAACCGGGGACGCCGTGGTGTCACGTGATCGTCAGCCGGCCGGCTCGCAGCTGAAGTGTCTTGCACTCAGGCTGAGTGACAGGTCGCCCGGCCGCTCAGCCTGCAGTGCACCAGCTGCAGTGAGACTGGACTCAGGAGGCCGGACCAATCAGCCTTTGGTCCGGGCTCCTGGTCCAGTATAAAATGTTTGTATTGCCAGCAGGGTATCGCTGGCTATTAGTTCGTCTAGTCCCAGCTCCCCTGCTCCGTCCCAGCGTTCCCTTTCCTATATCCCTTTCTGCTTGTCTTCTCGTGTTCTTGACCCTCCGCCTGACCTGTGACTATTCTTTGCTTGCCGATTCTGTACTGCGTTGCCCGTGTGGTTTGATCTGGCTGTGTTGACTACTCTCTATTGTGTTTGTCCGTCTGTCGTGTTTTGTGTTCCACGTATTCAGTACAGGGAACGTCTTCGTGGTTGTCCGCGACCGCCTAGGGTCGACTGAGGCAATTAGGCAGGGACAGTGGGTGGGATTAGATCAGGGCCCACTGTCTGGTTGTGTTTGCCGTTGCTGACAACGACTTCTGAGGAAGGCCAGGCAACTGTATGTCGTTTATCCACAGCTGGAGTTTCAAGGTTAGCCGTCACTGGTGTAGGGTCACTTGGGCACTTGTCATAGTAGCCCGGAGTAGTGTTGAAACTCTACTAAACGGGCCTTGCTTCTGAGATTTCAGATAACCCAAGTGTAAGCCTAGTGTGTATGTGCAGGCGCAGTAAGAATAGACCAGAGCCCAATAGCTTAACCAGAATAACATCCATTTACTCAAGATCTTCAGTGCAATACAACAATACTTTGGCAACTGTAAGTGCAGGCAAGAGGTAGTAGTAGCAGTTTGTAGACAAGAGGAAAGTATAGTAGAGGAGCATCTTGAGGGCCCTGTCCAATGTAGATATGTACTTTGCCGGGATAGCGTAGTGAAGAACAAATAAGAAGAAAGAGATACTTAAACTAACATATAGATATATTTGATCTGACTGCCTTACACCCTATAGTGTCGGTTTACTCATCCTGTTAGGGTAGTACAAGGTCCCAGGTCCCTGCGCTGGGCTGAGCAGACTTCCCAGGATTTCCCAAAACAGTTTTGCATTGCATTAGGATACGTAGGCCTAATCTGCAGCTTTGTCCTACTGGGGTCAGTACCTAATTCAGGTATGCTGCCCTGTGTCATGTAGATAGTATCCCTGCATGGACAAGGTGATCCTCAGAGGATGTCCTTCCTCCTGAGGGGACTAGCACTGCATGCTAGTGGTGATTACACGAAAAGAAAGCTCTCTGTCGGTGTCTCTCTCTCCAACTCCTGGCTAAACTTAAAGACAGACCCCAGAACTCCTCCCACCAGGAACTAACCTCCTATCATAGGGGCGAATTAAACTCCCTTGTGATTGGTGGGGCTGTGTGTGCAAAGAGAGAGGAGAGTTGATAAGGCAGAAAAAGAGGGAAACAGACCTGCACCTGTGACAGGATGAGCACATACATGTGACAAATACAGTTTAACCCAGTGCTTCCTTCAGTTGTGCATAGCATAGAAAATACAGACAGTGACACCTAGTGGGGAAAAACACATAGTACAGTTTCACTTCATCCCCTTTGTGAGAACGTGAACGAGTTACTTTGCCCAGGTGCATAAGAAAGTTAGTGGCACATCTGTGCTGAGACACTAAATACGTTCGGTATCCAAACATTTTTGTGAGCATGGACTGAGGGTTGTACGTGGTGAGTTTAGCACTGGAGAGGCTTCACATACAGTACAGTACTGTATAAGATTTCTCGGGTGCATATACAGTATAGTAGTTGTACAGTCAGTGCACCACCATCTCCCATCCTGTACAGTACTGTGTAAGATTGTGCAAGAACGGCACCCGGGGTGTTTTTTGTTTACTGCGGGGTCATTTAGGCACTTGTCATGGTAGCCTGGAGTGATATAGGGCCAACCCCGGACAGCTTGGGGCCCGCCCGCAGAGAAAGGTTTAACCCAAGTGTAAGTGTGGATAGGTGTAAGTGGGCAAAAATAGACCAGAGCCCAATACTTGAAAAAATGGAACAGTCTACTTAAAGAAGCTTAGTGCAATACAGGTATACTTGACTAGAATACAGTTTAGTGCAACAGACAATACTTGAGGTTACTCAGGTGCTTGTGGTTGAGGTACAGATAAGGTGCTTGAAAGTAACAGGTTTTGCAGAGAAGAGAGGAGAGAGGGTGCCTGATGGGCCTTGTCCAATTAGTACTGTACTCTGCCTGGAACGTGTTGAACTGAAGAGAATATAGAGAAAACACTCATACTTACGTTTAGACTACGTCTGACCGCCTTCTGTCCTACAGTTGCGAGCTACTCATCCTGTCAGGGTAGTATGAGCCCCAGGCCTAGTTATCTGGGCTAAGCCGACTTTCAAGACTTCCCGGTTGTCCTGCACTGCGCAGTGGAATACCTAGACTCGAAGTAACTTTGTTCCACTGTGGTCAATTCTTGTGATGCCTAGGTAACTGCCCTGCATGTTTTAGAGTGGTTCCTGGTGTGGAAAAGGTGATCCTTCTGTGGCTGCTCTCCCCCTTGTACTTTCTAGCACTGCATAGTTGCTGTAACTTGCATAGAGAGAATCTGTAGCTTCTCTGGGCCCTGCATCCCCTGACCACACACAACTCTGGACAAACGAGACTACCCTGACTCCTCCCACTAGGAACTAACTCCTTCCTACAGGGGTCTTACTAAACCTTCCTGTGATTGGTGGGGGCTGTGTGTGTGTGTGTGTGTGTGTGTTTGTGTTAGAAAAGAGATAGTGGATAGGGTGAAAGTTGGAGGGAAAGCACCTGCAGGTGTTAGTGGTCAAGACAACACATATGACAAAGAACAGTTAACCCTTAGTCTCCCTCAGCCGTGCTTAGGAAATAACAAGTGCTTTAATGACACCTAGTGGAAAAAATACTAACTGCAGTGGATACTTCATCCCCAACTGTATGAACCCGAGGGAGTTACCTTACTCAGGAGCAACAAGACCTAGGGGTCGTTTTTGGTCACTACAATTGCTGGAGAGGCTATACAGTTCAGTAGTAGTACAAGCAGTGCACCACCATCTCCCAGCCTGTACTGTATAAGATTGATGGAGTGCATATGCAGTACAATAGAAGTACAGACAGTGCACCACCATCTCCCATCCTTTACAGTGCAGAGGTGGGGGGGCACTATACAGTAAGGAATGAACTGAGTTCACACTGAGGAAAAGACACAGAATTTCAAGTGAACTCCACTCTTAATTGTATCCATATTCTGCTTACAATTCCGCCCATAAAATATGTAGAGAGCAAGGTTCCATTGTGTTCATTCTCATATTTTGGGATTTTCGTTCTATTGTTCGCAAGGCGGAATCAACTTTCCGTCCAAAGAATTGAGGTGTCAGCGGGAGGATTCCACTAGAGAAATCCCACAGAAGCCATTTGTCAGGAACCGAGCCCCGTGCTTGGTCCCTGCCTCTGAAGAGGCGCACGGCTCGGCTGCGAGTGACGCCGACGGCGTCCCTGGCTACGTCCAGGGCCGATTACTGAGGGCGTGCCGACGGTGTCCTTAGCAGCCAGCCTGTTGTTGTGCACTGCTGTGCTTTTTAACCTTAGTCCGTTCCTGGTTTTGTTACATTCTTTGTTTTTGTCTTTTGTGATCCGGTCCATGTTTTTCAGTTTTCCCTGCACTTTCCTTGCTGTGGCTCGCTCACTAATTGTGTCTGCCTGTGTTCTGTTTGACAGCTGACCTGGCCAGTTAGCTGCCAGCATCTAGTTTCCTGTTCACTATAAATCCCAGCCCCTGGTCCAGCGCCTGTGAAAGAGCCTTGTGCCTGGATCAAGCGTGTCTCTGTCTCTTGTTGCATTTATATTCTGACTTTGGATTGTGTACCCTGACTTTGCGCACAGACTTTCTTCTGGTACTGTAGTTTCCCGGTTGTTGCTGACTTAGCTTTCCAGACTATTCTCCATTGTGTTTGTCTTGTCTTGTCCTGTGTTACACTTGTTAGAGTGTAGGGATTGTCGACGAGTTGTCCGCAGTGTCCCTGGTACTGTCTGAGGCAAGTAGGTATGGACAGACTGGGGTGGGTGCGAGTTGCAGGATTGCACTTGTCTTTGTTTCCCAGTACCCTATCTGACACCATTGGGGCTTTGAATTTCTGCTCGAATTCCGCGCTTATTCCGCCAGAGCTGAAGAAGCAGAAAACTTTCCTCTTCAATTCCTCTCCTATTCCTCAGTGTGAACATACCCTAAGGACAGGGGCGTAGCTAGGATTCATGGGGCCCCATAGCAAAAAACTGTATGGGCCCCCCCCCCATGCATCCCAGGGTGGGGGAGGGAGGGAAAGGATCCTTCCATCGGAGGTGCTGCAATGCAATGGGATATACATAAGGGTATTTGTCACGGCCGCGGCGGCTTCCCGTGTCCCGGGTTGCCGCCGCGACCGCCTCCTGTCCCGAGCAGCCGCCGGGGTCCTTGTGTAGGGACCCGGCGCTGCTGCTGCTTCGGCCCCTGGGGCGCCTCACCTCTCCTCCGTGCATGTCGCGGTCTGTGCCGGCCGGCGCGCGCGTCCCCGCCTCCTAGGGCGCGCGCGCGCCGGCTGTCTCAGATTTAAAGGGGCAGTGCGCTCCTAATTGGTTAGTGGCACCAATCACTCCCCTATAAATCCCAGCATGCCCTGTCCTTAGTGTTGGAGCCTCTACATGCTTCCCATAGCGTTTGGCCCAGCTCCCTGTTGTTCCTGTGTCCTGTCCGTTACCTGGTCCCAAGTCCCTGTTTCCTGAGTCCTGTCCGTTACCTGGTCCCAAGTCCCCGTTCCTGGTTCCTGTTCCCCTGTCACTCCACCTGTTCCCGTGTCCAGCCTGTCACGTGCTCTCTCATCTGCAGACTATTGCCTGTGCCATCTCCTGCCACGCCTCGCCTGCCGACACCAGCAACCAAGCCAGGGGTAGCGACCTGGGGGTCGCCTGCCGCAGCAAGTCCATCCCGCCTTGCGGCGGGCTCTGGTGAAAACCAGCGGCCCCTTAGACTCCGCTCCCTGGTGAGGTTTGTGCCATCGCTGGTGCCGGTCCAGTGGATCCACTACTCCGGGCGTTACAGTAGGCTCCAACCATGGATCCCGGCGAGGTGCCAGATCTCCGTGACGTCGCCAGAGTGGTCGCGCAACAGGCTCAACAAATCCAGAAACAGTCACAGCAGATCCAGCAACTCACTGCCGCCTTACAGCAGCAGACTACTGCCCAGCGCACACCACCTCCTGACGCTTCTTCTTCACTCCGACTGGCCCTCCCAAGCAAGTACTCTGGGGACTCTAAGTTGTGCAGAGGATTCCTGACTCAGTGCACCATGCACATTGAACTTTTGAGTAGTCAGTTTTCCACCGAGCGCTCTAAAGTGGCTTTCATCATCAGCCTATTAGAAGGTAGAGCCCTGGCCTGGGCCACGCCACTGTGGGACCGTGATGATCCTGTTGCTGCCAATCTCCGGGCCTTCCTATTCGAGTTTCGCTCCGTCTTTGAGGAACCTGCCCGTGCTTCTTCAGCCGAGACTGCTCTCCTCAACCTCTCTCAAGGCAGCTCCTCTGTTGGTGACTACGCCATCCAGTTCCGCACCCTGGCAGCTGAATTGGACTGGAACGAGGCCGCCCTATTGGCCACCTTCAAGAAGGGCCTGTCTAGTCGAGTGAGAGACGTGCTCGCTGCCCGAGACCTGCCTACCTCCCTGAACGAACTCATTCTACTGGCCACCCGAGTTGATACTTGTTTTTCGGAGAGGGAGGAGGAGGTTCGGCATGAACATTTACTAACCCATTCCCGTCGCCATCCCCAGCTGGCGCCGGTTTTCCAGAATCCTGACCTTTCGATGTCCCAGCCCTCTCCTGAGATTCCTATGCAGGTGGAACGGGCTCACCTGACGCCTGATGAAAGAATCCGGCGCCTGGAGCAGAATCTCTGTCTCTATTGCGGTGGTTCCGATCACTTCCGGCTGGGATGTCCCCTACGTCCCCAGACATCCGGAGGACGCTCGCACCTAGGTCCGGTGGGACAGGTGTCCCTAGGTGCGAGTGCCACCATTCCAAGTCTGTCTATGCCAGTCTCCATCCGGACTCCCTCAGGACAAAGTCATCAGACTACTGCCTTCCTCGATTCTGGCTCAGCAGGCAGTTTTATTGCGGCAACATTGGTCCAAAGATGGCGGCTACCCGTGACCCGACTAGCCAGGCCCCTGACTATCTCCTCGGTCACGGGCGAAATTCTTACCGACCGTGTGTACTACCAGACCGCATCTTTAGTCCTCCAGGTGGGTCCTTCACATCAAGAAGAGATATCCTTCTACGTCCTGCCCCATTCTTCCCCCGCGGTCCTCCTGGGACTCCCGTGGCTACAAGAACATGCCCCTCAGCTGGACTGGAGAACCGGGGAGATTCTCAGTTGGGGTCAGGACTGTTCCCACCAGTGTCTCAAGTCACCTCAGACCAAGTGTACTATGTCATTTCCTGTCCCAGCCAAGCCTCTATCCGGCCTACCGGCAGAAGACCAAGACTCGGCGGATGCCTTCTCTGCCGAGGTGTACCCTCTCCCCGTACCCAAGACTAAGGTCGTGTCCTCTCACCACCGGAAGAACTTACAGAAGGTCCTCGTCCACAGACCCACAGTCCCTTGCCACGTTATACCGCCTGATCGCCTAGTACCAGTCGTCACCTCCTCTCTTCGGAGAGTACCCCCCGGAAAGACTCATGTTCACCCTGCGCTTCGAAGAGGTATTTTGAAGTGGGGACATTCCTCGTTGGAGGCCGGGCACCCTGGAGTCCGTAAGACCGGCCAACGGATCTCTCGCCACTACTGGTGGCCCAGTCTATCCCAAGATGTCAAAGACTTTGTGGCTTCCTGTGCCATTTGCAGGCAAGAAAGAGGGGGAGGCCAAAGGGGGGGGGTACTGTCACGGCCGCGGCGGCTTCCCGTGTCCCGGGTTGCCGCCGCGACCGCCTCCTGTCCCGAGCAGCCGCCGGGGTCCTTGTGTAGGGACCCGGCGCTGCTGCTGCTTCGGCCCCTGGGGCGCCTCACCTCTCCTCCGTGCATGTCGCGGTCTGTGCCGGCCGGCGCGCGCGTCCCCGCCTCCTAGGGCGCGCGCGCGTCGGCTGTCTCAGATTTAAAGGGGCAGTGCGCTCCTAATTGGTTAGTGGCACCAATCACTCCCCTATAAATCCCAGCATGCCCTGTCCTTAGTGTTGGAGCCTCTACATGCTTCCCATAGCGTTTGGCCCAGCTCCCTGTTGTTCCTGTGTCCTGTCCGTTACCTGGTCCCAAGTCCCTGTTCCTGAGTCCTGTCCGTTACCTGGTCCCAAGTCCCCCGTTCCTGGTTCCTGTTCCCCTGTCACTCCACCTGTTCCCGTGTCCAGCCTGTCACGTGCTCTCTCATCTGCAGACTATTGCCTGTGCCATCTCCTGCCACGCCTCGCCTGCCGACACCAGCAACCAAGCCAGGGGTAGCGACCTGGGGGTCGCCTGCCGCAGCAAGTCCATCCCGCCTTGCGGCGGGCTCTGGTGAAAACCAGCGGCCCCTTAGACTCCGCTCCCTGGTGAGGTTTGTGCCATCGCTGGTGCCGGTCCAGTGGATCCACTACTCCGGGCGTTACAGTATTATATACATGAGAGGGGTATATATTAGAGACACCCATCTAATAAGTATATATTACCCTCATATTTACCCTTCTCAAAAGTTTATAAAATCTTTATATACTCTATATATGAGGATATTACTGTATATACATATGGAAGAAGTATATTTGATGGTATTATATGCATACCAGACCGGACCAACACCACCACACTGTGACTGAAAAACACCGCCACTTCAGACCTGACCAATACCGCCATACTGTGACTGGGTAACACTGCCACTTCAGACCTGACCATTACCACCACACTGTGACTGGATAACACTGCCACACCAGACCTGACCAATACCGCCATACTGTGACTGGATAACACTGCCACACCAGACCTGACCAATACCACCATACTGTGACTGGATAACACAGCCACACCAGACCTGACCAATACCACCATACTGTGACTGGAAAACACTGCCATACCACACCTGACCAATGCCGCCATATTGTGACTGGATAACACCGCCATACCACACCTGACCAATACAGCCACACTGTGACTGGATAACACTGCCACACCAGACCTGACCAATGCCGCCATATTGTGACTGGATAACACTGTCATACCAGACCTGACCAATACCGCCATATTGTGACTGGATAACACCGCCATACCAGACCTGACCAATACCACCATACTGTGACTGGATAACACCACCATACCAGACCTGACCAATACCGCCACACTGTGACTGGATAACACCGCTATACCAGACCTGACCAATACCGCCACACTGTGACTGGATAACACTGCCATACCAGACCTGACCAATACCGCCATACTGTGACTGGAAAACACTGTCATATCAGACCTGACCAATACCGCCACACTGTCATGGTATAACAGCACCATACGGGGGCCATATTGTGGTACATGAGGCATATTACTGGTTGGTTTTTATTCAGTGTTTTATACAATCAGAAAACGTAGGATAAGGAAATTCATATTATTATATTCCAGTCCTACAGGAGCTGCAGTCACAGGGTAACTGTACACAGTGTGGGACTACAACTCCCAGTGTGCAATGTCTATGCAGCTTTTGTACCCTTCAACTATGAGTCATGGAAGGGGGGGCAAAGACAGCAGCCAGATCATGCTGGGAGTTGTAGTCCTACAGTGTCCCAGCTCCTGTAAAGCTAAAACACCTCCTCCTGCTGCTGTCAGTAGTTGTGTGTAAGCAGCCACCAGTATCTCCCACCCCCCACTGTATCAGTGATAGTGTGCTGTATACTCACAGGAGCAGTCACAGAGGTCCCTGCAGGAGAGGAGGTCAGAGGTCATCCTCAGCCCGGCAGCCAGATAAGGAGCGTCCTCTCCTCACAGAGACAGGGAGGGAGGGGGAGCGCAGGGGCTTTCTTTCCCTCCCTCTCTCCACATACTCTGCAGAATCCTCCCTGGGGGGAGCTGGGCACAGCATCCGGTGGCCTAGCGATGCCACTGCCTCAGCCTCAATGTCCCTGCCTGAGGGGAGGAGCGTGTGTGGAATCAGCTGTGATCCGCGTGGGGGGACGGACTGAAGGCGGGCGGTGATGGAGGAAGGCAGCAGCAGGCGAGTGACGTTTGACGCAGGGGACAGACGGCAGTGGGTCCCACTGTCACAGCCCGGGGCGGGTGGCTGGCCGATCGCACTGTGACAGTTGGGGGGGGGTCGGAGGTTTTGTTGCCTGGCTGATTACAGTCCGGAGGGGGGAGGGGGGGTTGGTCACTGGTGGATCCCATACTATCACAGTCCAGAGTCTGGGGGGATGCTAGCACATCGCACTGTAACACTTGTTTTCCCGAGGGGGCCCGGGCCCTCTGCTACCCCGGGCCCCATAGCGACCGCATTCCCTGCCCCCATGGTAGCTACGCCAGTGCCTAAGGATGAGTGAGGATTTGGTGACTACTGTAATACATCTACTGATTCTGTTGAACATTTCCTTTTTAAAATGTACTGTACAATATCGTGCTGTTCTGTACTGTAGTGAACAAACTGGGCACTATACGATGTAATTATTGGTGGGTGCTGAAACCAATTAAAGGGGTACTTCACCTAAAAAATGTATTTCAAATCAACTGGTACCAGAAGGTGAAAGTAGTTTTTAATTTACTTCTATTAAAAAAGCTCAAATCTTCCTGTACTTCCAGCTGCTGTATGTCCTGCAGGAAGTGGTGTATTCTCTCCAGTCTGACACAGTACTCTTTGCTGCCACCTCTGTCCATGTCAGGAACCGTCAGAGCTGGAGAGGTTTTTCTATGAGGATTTGTAACTGCTCTGGGACAGTTCCTGACATGGACAGAGGTGGCAGCAGAGAGCACTGTGTCAGACTGGAGAGAATACACCACTTCCTGCAGGGCATACAGTAGCTGATAGTACTGGAAGGACTGGAGATTTTTTTAATGTCAATTAAAAATCTGGATAACTTGCTGACAGTTTTTAATAGAAGTAAATTACAAAATTATATAACTTTCCGGCACCAGTTGATTTGAAAGAAAGATATTTTCGCTGGAGTACTTTTTTTAATATTTGGAAGTTCCCCTTCAAGACAATACATTCTCCCATTCGGCATCGCACTTCAATTAATTGGGCTGTTTCTCTTTACTTTACCTGGAAAGCGTTACTGACTTTTTTGCAATCAGATTACAAAGTCAAATTAAAGAAAAAGATTTTCGCCGGAGTACCCCTTTAATTATTGGTGGGTGCTGGAACCAATTAAACACATTTACATTATTTCCTAAGGGAGACAGTGCAGGGTTTTTAAAGGGGTTATCCAGCGCTACAAAAAAAATGGCCAATTTCCCCCTACTGTTGTCTCCAGTTTGGATGGGGTTTTAAGCTCAGTTCCATTGAAGTAAATGGAGCTTAATTGCAAACCACACCTGAACTGGAGACAACAGTAGGGGGAAAAGTGGCCATGGTTTTGGAGCACTGGATAACCCCTTTAAACAGCCTTCCTAAACCAATTATGTACAGAGGTGCCACTGTGTGTGTGTGTGTGTGTGTGTGTGTGTGTGTGTATTATATATATATAAATATATATATATATATATATATACAACTTTTCTCTGAATTTCTTCTAGTTCTCTACGGCGGACGGACCACTCGGCGGCCATGATGGTACAGTAAGCGCTGATTTCTCTAACAAGTCTTTGTTACACCACCACTTGCACCACAGAGACCCCTTTGTGCTTATGTCACCGATATCACCAATAGTACAATGCCCACGCTGTTCAGATGACAGAAATCTCTGACATTATATAGTAAATTAAATCCCTCTAATGTATGAGGAACAGAACGAGGGCGAAAAAAAAAAATTAGTTTAGCCATTTAAATGGCTGCAATAAATCTTGGGCGGTGATAGGACACGAATGGGCAAATAGTAATGTATCACAAGCCATGTCACCCAAATATTTGTTTCACTCTTTAAGCTCTAGCATATCTAAAGTGACTATATAATGAATAATTACATTGTATACCGCACAGTTAATTGAAAAGCCGCTTGACGTTGCAAACCGAAACTCCTACATTGGGTACAAGCTTTAGTCATTGTTTGAAACTTATCTTTGTCAATATTTCTTAAGATGTAATGTAAATGATACTGTTGGCTATAATTATCATCGGACATTACTCGGCCCGAGCCATAATAGTCTGACTCGCCATGAATTTTATGGTGTCGCCTTTCATAATATTTCACCGCTCTGAAGTCTAATCGTCATAACGCGGATGAGCTTTTGGCTTTGTACAAGAAAAAACACCAATAGCCGTTCTTTATTTTTGTGGGGGGGAGCGATATGAAATATTACTGATGGGTGGGATAGATTCTGGAGAGTCTTATAGCTGGCTTTTGGGATAAGTTGAGGGGTTAGGTTGTACGAGTATAGAAGAAGGAAGATTGAGTGTTTGGGAATGGTGTTGGGTTAGGGATAGGTGTGAGCGGAGTTTGGGTTCAGCAACTTTTTCCAACCCCGAACTTTGGCACCTACTCTCCGTGGCTGCAGAAGTTGGTGTAGCCTTGGATACATGGATACGGCTATAGCCTATAAGCTTGATCCTTGTCTTCCTGGCAGCCCTAGGGCTGGCATCCAACTTCTGCCGCCACCGTGATCCGATGCCAGCCATTCATGTTGAAGAACGTTTCTGAACTAAACAGTTTCTGTAGTTCTGCCCAACGCCATTATGGACTATGGAGCAGCTCGGGCTCGCCTGCTCATACACAGCAGTGCTGGCTATTATCATAACATCTATCATCGGTAGAAGGATGGTGTTAACTTAGATTCCAGCTGTTCAACCATCTAGATACTGGGGTCTAAACAACATTTAGGCCACGAGACATTCTGGACCTCTCTGTTACCGGCCCCTTCTCCCTTTGAGTCGTTCGTATGGCCAGCCAGGGCCTGATGAGCCTCTTACACCTGCTGTCTTAGTATTCCTGTTAATTATTGGGGTGCTTAGAATGCAAATTACATACAAAAAAAGTACCATTTTTTTTTTTTCATGAAATACTTTCATTGAAAGCTTTGCATTTGTAAAAGTCAGAAGAAAATGAAAGTATATTAATAAATCAAAAGTAACAAGAGTAAAATTTCAAAAAACATAAAAAAATCCACATGTACACATAAACACTACAACTCACCACGCAGAAAACAAGATATCCCTCACAGAGATTCAAAAATTCATCAGAATCAAAAATTAGATATCTCATAATTGTAATAATCACATAGAACATTTATGGCGACGTTCCTAGTAACTTAGTTAATGGATGAAAAACAACGAGAGTCCGTCAAGTCAAATTAGGGAAACCCTACTGTGTTGATCCAGGAAAGGCAAAAACCCCTTATGAGGCTGATGACACCTGCCCCATCACAGGGAAAAATTCCTTCCCGACTCAATGGCAATCAGATATCCCCGATCAGCGTCCTATCCCTGTAGTAAGTATCCAAAACTTGTAATATATTTATAAGAAAGCATCCAGGTCTCCCCTGTACTATATAATGAATTAGC
>NW_027208849.1:0-43497 GCF_027789765.1 Dendropsophus ebraccatus
GTATCTGGAGCCCACAGGAGAAATGATACTAGGGGCCACCACTGAAGAACCAGCAGAAACGACATGTCAGTCAGTGTTTGTGCAGGTTCTAAAGCTGGGGTTCCACCGGAGGATGCCCTGGTCCTCTGGTGGGCCAGTCCAATACTGGTGTGAATGAGCCCTTACTGCTGGTAATAAATGGGAAGTAGTCAAGAGTAAAGGATCAAAATATTTTAAATCAAAGAAAGTATTTTGTCTTTTTACTCAGTTCCCTCTATGTCAGGGGAAAGGTTTAGATTTATGCTCTGGGCAAGAAAACCTTAAGGAAAAATTGAGAGGCAAAGTAAGTACTCTTCTGGCCTGAATCTTCAGAGAATAACCTATCACCCTGGGCATTTCAGCAAAGAAAATGAAGCTCATTAAATTGCATATTTTAATAACTAGAGTTTCTGAGGAAAATCCCTTAAGAATATCCACCAACATTTTAATAATTATCTGAGACTTAGGTCTCTATGCAGATAGGGACAATTTTTAGCTAAACAGAGACTGCTTAAAGACCTGGAGAACATTAATGAGACAGGTCTGCTCTGTGTCCCAAGGCAACAAAGAGCCTTAATACGGTTCTCATCATAAGTCTGACAAAACTGTCAGACCCCTAATTTTACCTACTCAACTTTGAGGTATTAGCCACTGGAAATCTAGGTCACTGATAATCTAATTGAAATTCCATAATGCAGGACTTGAGCTTGAAGAAGCTGTAATATAACCTTTAAATTGTGTCTGTATAGCTGTGCTTAACTCCGACCACAGGATAAGCTGATTTCATGCCATGCCGCTCTCATACTTTCATTGCTTTTATTCTGGTTACACTGTTGTCCAAAGCACAAAACTTTGGAATCTTATAATTGATTAAATAGAATGTTAAAAATCATAGACAGGGAAGGTGAGAAAAAAAGCAGAAAAGTTAAAGCACATTGGTGCTCAAAAATCTAAAATTAGCTATGCTGTAAACTCCTCATTATGTGTCAACAAGTAATGCTCCTTACCTATTCTTGTCCTGGGTCCCTAAATAAATCTATGACAACATATTTAGCAACTAAAGGTTTATTTTTATGAGTTAAAGGGATTCTGTCAGCTCCCGGGCTCTGCCTAAGGTGCTGACAGTGTGCTGTAGCTGTCAGTCCCGTAGTGAGCATGGTGCCTTTAAGTAATTTGTCTATGCAGTGGATTATGTACAATCTCAGGTGATTGTATAGTTGTTATAAAATAACTGCATTTTTTGCCATTAAATGGCGGCCATCCACTCAATCTCAACAGTGTGTGAACATAGCCTTTCTGTGTTTTTTTTTTTAATCCACTCCTGGTCTTAGTTGCAAAATACTGACCAAAATACTGAGCAAAAATACTAAGCAAAAATACTGAGCAAACATACTGTGTGGGAACATAGCCTTAAAAATGATACAATAACGATGGAGAAAAAAATAAAAAAAAAAAAAATAAGACCTATATATTTAATTTCCATCAGGGGATTTGAACCAAAGAATGAACTGCTGGCAGATTTCTAGGCAGATGATTTACCTCCAGACCACACCTCCAACACATTTGGGCTCAGATTCAACTATAGCCGAGTGTTTCTTTCAGACATAACTACCAACAGAGGCCTGGTCTGCAATGAGAAACACTGGCTGACAGCTGAGCGAGCAGGAGGCCGGGCAGCATTGATTATTCATGAAGAGAATGGAGGAGGAAGGAGTGGTGAGGCGTGCCAGACTGTGGCACAAACAACTCCTCTTTGACACTCCATTACAGTAGGAGACCTGAGATTGTGCATAATCTGCTGCAGAGACAAATTACCAAAAAGGCATCATGCTCACTAGGGGTCTGCCAACTACAGCACTCTGTCAGCACCTTAGCTAGGACCCATGAGCTAACAGATTTCCTTTAACTAGGGCCTTATACATAGGTTCTGATCTCTTCAGATTATTTATAAAAAATAACTAATATTAATGTAAGTTAAGAAATACTAACAGTATGTACTGTATTTCAAAGCTTTCAAAGCTTTCAAATCATGCGATACAGATTCCATTAGCGATGTTAAGAGAATGTGTAATTTCATTTAAAAATTCCAGGCTTCCAGATCTCAGGATCCATTTATTGCCTTTGCTCCACTAACTTTTTTACTTTTTTTTTTTTTAAGGCTGAGGTCACACTGGGTTTTTGCAGTTCGTTTAACGGATATGTTTTATGGAAGAAAAAAAACAGATGCAAAAATGGATGCAATCACCACTGTTAAGTTCTCAGTGGGGTATGAACTTGGGTGCACTGTCCAATTAGTGAGAGCCATTGACAGCCCTTAGCATACTGGCAGTTGAAACTTTTGGTCTACCCTCCGGGTCTTTTTTAGTAAATACTTTCATAACCAATATATAACAATTTTAAACCATCCTGTCCTGTGTTCGTCTTTGCACTATTCCTTTGTTCTTTCTTTCTGGAAATATAAATATAAATAAATCAACAAATAGGTTTTACCATGCCCCTGGTTGTTGGCCTAAGGTTTTATACATAGTGCTGACAGTATTAGATGTAAACACCCTGATGACCCACAGCTAACATGTCATCTTTAAAGAAAATATATAATTCTGGAGATACGGCTTTATTTTTGAGTCAAAAATGCCTTTGGAATTTCTTACTAGTTAAGGCTCAGGTTTTGGTACTCTAATGTTAAAGGGTACCTATTGTAAAAAAAAATCTTAAGAAAATGTCAAATTGTCAAGGTCTGGGTGTTCAGACTATGGCTGACCAGTAGAATGAGAAAGGAGAACCAAGCACAACTCTCTCTGCTGTGTGTCTTTGAGACCTAGGACAGCCCATAGACTTGCGCTGGAAGTCCATCAAGGTCACAAAGCTAAAAGAGAATGTGCTACGCAAAAGTTTTTTCTTGTGACAGGTATGTCTTAAAGGGGTTATCCAGGATTAGAAAACATTTCTGCATTTATTTTCCAAAAATATCAACACTCTATGTGCTCAGTTCTAGTGATGGGCAAACGTCCCAATGTTTGGTTCGGATCCCAAACACAAACATAAAAAAAAAATGATTGTGATCGTTCGTGTTCTATGAACATTCACAAACAAATAACAAACATACAGTAGAAGCATACGTATCGGTCTATGCACTTACGTACAGATTATCAGGTAAAAAGTGTAAATTAAGCAGGTGTGTACGCATTTCCATTTGTATTTATTTGCGTACAGAGTTGCATACAGATTGTGTACGTTCTGGTGTAGAGTTACACACATGCGTACAGATTATCAGTTGCAAAGTGTAAATTACACAGTTGCGTACGTTTGCAAGTTCCAATATGTTTGAAAATGATTGTTACGACCATTCTGATCATCAAACAGATTTTTCATGATTGGCGAACACAAACAATTAGTGTAATGTTCGTATGAACATACGAACATTTACAAACATGTTTGCTCATCACTACTGAAAGGAGCTGAATTTTAAATATGGACAAAAAGAGAAAGGAGCCGCTGCAAAGGACAGCTGAATTGTAAAAACACACACAAGCTGACGACAAGGGTGGTGCTGTTTTTGCAAGAAGATAGCTGTGCTTTTTCTTATCTTAACAGCAGCTTTCTGTGTACCTCATAGAGCTAAAATTAAGTCCCCCTTCCTGCAGGCTGGGCTGTCCTTGTCTGTGTTCATTTGTCCACAAGATGGTCAAGCATGGAGGAGCATGCCCCGCCTCTGTATCCTCCATAGGCATATACAGGCTCAGTGGTGGACAGCTTCTGGACAGAATCACCACAGGGCAGGACAGCATTGGCAAGGGTGTCTTATGTTTAGCTCTATGAGGTACACAGGGAGCTTCTGTCAGTAAGTGCTGTAAGAACACTTACTACTGTAATAACTGTACACTGAACAATTTTACTATAAAGTGGCCAACCCCTTTAAGTGTCTGTTGATACTGTGGGATGTGTTTGAAATGGCATTGGTTTGGTAAAAGGGAGAATTTAAAGGTAGATTTAAAGGTAGGTGGAAGTAACTCAGCAATACCCTGAGTCATGGTAAGATACATCATAATATATTCATATATTCAGTAAAACGCAACTTGAGCTTCTCCTGTGAGTGTTCTGACTGTGGAAGGGATTTTTAAACCCCAACCAAGATGTTCAAAAAGACTGAGTAGGCCAAAACATTATAAGTGGGGGTATATTAGAATAGAATGCATAGTGTTAGAATAAAACATCCTATGATGAAGAGGTAAGGGGCAGTAAGGGAGTTTCCTCCATTGGTCATTAAGGGAATAATAATGACATATTACTAAGACATTCATTTAAAAGAGGCTCTATTCCAGACATGTCAAACTTAGGCCCCCTTCTTGATAAAATGACGGCTGTCCGGAAAGACTTACATCATTGTGGGAACAGCCTTAACATGTACAGTGAACTTTTCAGACACAGGATCATGGGGATCTTGTGGAGCAGTTGTGCCTCCACTGGCCAGAAAGTGATGTCATACTTACTTGCTACTAATATACAAAATAAGAGAAAGGGTCACCTATATAAGGTGGAGATAACTGTATCTACCTGGCACTTACAGTGATTTGTGCAAGATCCTTTATAAGTATAAGATCGCGTTACAATGCTTATTACTTTCAATAGCTAGTCAAAGCAATACAGAGATTTGGTGGAAACTTTTCAGCCATTCAATAGGTTTTCTATAATCAAAAGTCTTTAGTTTCTGTTTACCCAACTCAGTACAAAGAAATAATAAAGCCGAAGGCTTGTACAATGTGAGACAATAAAATCTGACAAATCATTAATAGAAGACATAAAATATTATGTAAAAAATGAAAGAAGAAAAACAATTGCAATTCATATATGAAATATCGGGATTACTTCATAGTAATTCCATTGTGGAAACATTTGAATACCAATGTAATATAATACTAACCCACACATACTGTGTTTCCAACATTTTAGTCTACTTACGTTCCACAAAGTATGAGCTGGCATCAATCTTCCAGACGATCTGTCCCTCTGTGTGAGCCATTCACTCCACGGTTCTTATAATCCAAAAAGTTTTCTGATAAGACTTCATCTGCAGAAAGTCAGAAAATAAAGTGAGGCACACAGGAAAAGATAAATAATTGAAGATTGAAGACATAATTGAAGATAAATGTCCTCATCAATAGCTCGAAATGTTTTGCGGCTCATAAGGAACTATGCATCCTCAACCTTAGAGCAGGACTAGACCCTCACTAATCAGAAGACCTACTTTAATTTTATGGCCACAATGTAGTGAACATTTCTATTTCAGCCATTCGTTTGGCCAAATAAGTGAAGTTCTGTTTATGTAGCTTACATCAAGCCATAACAATTTTTGGCATAAGGAAGGCACATACAAGGCTAAGTGGTCCTCCAACCATAGGCCCCCCCTGCATTTACTTAGAGGCGTAAGCTGAAATCGGACTGCATGGGGGCGGGGATTTATTTAAGACCACGTATGAATACACTGGTCTTGATAAATCTCCCTCATTGCCTTGTAAACTGAAATGTCAGTGAGGTGCTTACAAAGAGTAGTCTTGGGTAATGTTAAGTGGACTAGCTGAACGGCGTTCTCCAAACCCAAATAATAAGCATTTGACTGTTGTTGGCTGGAGAAGTTGGCTGGAGAAGTTGCCAGGAAAATATGAATACAGCCCTATGTCTGTATTTATGTTTTCAGGACTCCCTAGGGCGGCATCCAACTTCTCCAGCTGCCGGGAGTCAAATGCTGAGTGTTCAGGTTCACAGAACATTGGTGAGCCAGAACAGTTCAGCAAGTCAGTTCAACACCAGGCTTGGACAATAGTTTTGCTACTCCCAAGTTGTCTAAATTATAAAAAAATCAATATCTCGGTAAATAACTGTAAATGGAAATATGTATGTTGCGCTGAAGTTGCAGGAAGACTATAGTGAGGAGACATGCTTTATGTCCTTGGCAGAACTCACAGCCATTAAAATAGTTTTAGACCTCTAGAAATGCAGCCATTGCTGCAGATCCTGTTAGCTGTTCACAATTATATGTTCCAAGTGGCACAGCTGAATACGCAGCCTAATTTTCCCATAGTAAATGTTATTCTTTATCACTGTGATTAAGCCAAATGATGGTATTTTAACTTCTGCATATAAGGTCCATATAATTAAAACACCATTAATTAAGATAAATTATACAGTACTTACTAAGGTTCTGAGATAGTACAATACAGAAAAGGATAAATGACAAATACAGTCACTACTAATGTACTAATGTACTAATACTAATGTATGCAGTCTCTATGGCCACCTTCATAAGGTAATATTGTAATGTATGTATTGATTAATTTACAAATAATGCAATGCAAGCTGCAATATTGACGCTTAAACCCTGAAATGTGCATTTAACATAGTACTATTCTAACCCCTAGACGACCTTGGGCGTACCCGTACGGCCTAGGCCACCTAGGGATGTTCAGAGCAGTGCCGCGCGGCGGCCCCGCTCTGACCCGCTGCGGTCTCAGGTGCCACTCGTAGCCCGGGACCACGGCTATTAGCGGGCAGGGTCCGATCGCCGTGCCTGCTAATTAAGTAATCGGATGCAGCTGTCAAAGTTGACAGCTGCATCCCATTACTTACAGCAGCCCATCCCTGGTGTCCCACGTTGTCCCGGAGGAGCGATCCACACATCCAGCTCGGGCCGGGGTCTGCGCCGTAATGACGCTGATCCTGGCTCGGCACTCAATTGCTTCTGGCTGCAGCCGGAAGCAATCGAGTGCCTATCTCATTGATCTATGCTGTATAACTATACAGCATAGATCTCAATGAGAGATCAGTGTGCATATACTAGAAGTCCCCCAGTGGGGCTTCTAGTATAAGTGTAAAAAAAAAAAAGTGTCATTATTAATAAAAAAAAAAACCCTACCCTAATAAAAGTTTGAATCACCCCCCTTTCCCCATGTTATAAATAAAAAAAATAAAAAATAAAAAAAAATAAACATGTTTGTTATCACCCGCATGCGTAATCACCCGAGCTATTAATTTATTACATTCCTGATCTCACACGGTAAACAGCGTAAGCGCAAAGTGCAAAATTGTGCATTTTTGGTGTCATCAAATCCAGAAAATGTGTAAAAAAAGCGATCAAAAAGTCGCATATGTGCAATCAATGTACCGATAGAAAGGAACACATCATGGCACAAAAAATGACACCTTACACAGCCCCATAGACCAAGAATAAAGCGTTATAAGCATGGGAATAGAGCAATTTTAAGGAACATATATTTGTTAACAATGGTTTGAATTTTTTCAAGCCATCACATATATAAAAGTTATACATGTTACATATCATTGTAATCATAACAACTTGAGGAACATATATAACAAGTCAGTTTTACCCCAGGGTGAGCGGCGTAAAAACAAAAACCCTCCAAAATAAAAGAAATGCGTTTTTTTTTTCAATTTCACCATACATTGAATTTTTTTCTGGTTTTGCAGTATACTTTATGAAAAAATTCTGCCTGTCATTGTAAAGTACAATTAGTGGCGCAAACAATAAGGGCTCATGTGGGTCTCTAGGTGAAAAAATGCAACTGCTATGGCCTTTTAAGCACAAGGAGGAAAAAACTAAAAAACGAAAATGCAAAAATCAAAATTCCTCTAAGGGTTAATATATTTCAATGGAAGTCAGAATTCCTTGATAAAGCTTAAGGGGTATTCCCCCTCCACCCCCCAATTTTTTTGCATTAATATGTTGCCCACCCATAGCTTTCTATCTTTCAAATATCAATGTATTATGGATTTTGCACAATTTTGCTGTTATCTAGATGCATTCACCCCCACCAAACGCATAAAATCATCAAATCTCAGTCCAACCTAACACCGCTCCCTTCTCCTGGCCCCCACCCTCCGTGTCGGGATCACGTGTCCTCCATCTCTTCAATGGGCTGGGTTAGCGCTTCTAACCCGGCTCACTGAAGTAAGGGAAGACACTGAGACAGTGACAGCTGCTGCTGATCACTGTCTCCCTCCGACACTGTGTGGCCCCCAGCACTGCCCCCCCCCCCCCGTTCACACCCGCGGCCCTCCCGGCCTCCTCTGGTCCAGAGCTCAGTGCAGCTGAACTCCGCTATTCTGCTGCCTCAACTCTGCTATTCCGCTGCCTCAACTCTGATACCTCAACTCTGCTATTCCGCTGCCTCAACTCTGCTATTCAGCTGCCTCAACTCTGCTATTCCACTGCCTCAACTCTGCTATTCCGCTGCCTCAACTTTGCTACCTCAACTCTGCTATTCCGCTGCCTCAACTCTGCTATTCCGCTGCCTCAACTTTGCTATTCCGCTGCCTCAACTCTGCTATACCACTGCCTCAACTCTGCTATTCCACGGCCTCAACTCTGCTATTCCGCTGCCCCAACTTTGCTACCTCAACTCTGCTATTCCGTTACCTCAACTCTGCTACCTCAACTCTGCTATTCCGCTGCCTCAACTCTGCTATTCCGCTGCCTTTACTCTGCTACCTCAACTCTGCTATTCCGCTGCCTCAACTATGCTATTCCACTGCCTCAACTCTGCTGGCTCAAATCTGCTATGTCGCTGCCTCAACTCTGCTATGCTGCTGCCTCAACTCTGCTATGCTGCTGCCTTAACTCTGCTATATCGCTGCCTCAACTCTGCTATGTCGCTGCCTCCACTCTGCTATGTCACTGCCTCACCTCAACTCTGCTATATCTTGTGGATATCAGCTCTGCTACATCATGAAACAATCAGGAATAAGCATTGCATGATAGGAGATGTAGTTTTCTGGCCGGCGCCATGTTGGATATAGATTGGCTTTTTTAAAAACTTGTAACTATGGAACGGAAGCAGCTAGAATACTCGGAGGGATTTGGTGAGTAAGACCAGCAAGGTTTGGGAGCAATTTATTTTTTTTAACTCTTGGGGGGAATACCCTTTAAGAATACTGAATTCTATTAGAATTATGTGAGGAAAAAAATAGAATTTTGATCATTTGAACAATTTGAATCTTTTTTTAGAATTCTGACTTGGTTAACAGGGTTTTCCAGGGTTTTCGGGTTAGACCATCAATTGATCGCTGATGGGATCCTAATTGAAGTGAATTTTTAGCGAACGATGAACGACGACTTGAGAACATATTAAAAGTTCGAAATAAACGATTTTTCTCTCATCACTTGATCGTTTGCTGTATTCACACGGAACGATTATCGCTCAAATGCGATCGTTATTGTGAAAATTCGAACGATAATCGTACCGTGTAAATGCAGCATTAGTCTTTATTATCTATATTCTCTACACAGAACCACAACAGAATAATTCATACACATTCAACTTTTCAAAAGTCAATAATTTACAATTGAAACACTTACCAATTAAATACATGCCAATCCAGTCTCCAGCATCCACCTCCTCCTTTATATCCCAATATATAACAAGATCCTGTGAGTGTCCTATTGCGTAGTAGGAGCTGCTGACCATTAGAGTCGACCGGCTATCCGAGGTGACCAAGTCAGTGTCACTCGTAGACCGCGGTATAGTTACTCCTTCATGTGGACTGTTTCTGATATCCATATTATGAAACTGGTCCGGATTGTAACTGTACCTCAGTGGTTCTTTACACCGCCGCCTGTTTTGGGAGTTCCTCGATGGAGAAGCCATGGCAGCCAGGCCGAGGAACCTGTTTTGGTACAAATTCTGTAAAACAAAAGTATAAAATGAATAATTCTAGTGGACTAAATTGGGGGAAAAAAAATCATATATGACAAAGTAATAGGGAAGATTTACCAAGTATTCTTATAGTAAGATTCTCTTTGTTGCCCCCATAGCAGCCACACACAACCAATCACAGATTAGCTGCTTTCAATTCTCATATTGCTCTGATAAAATGAAATATGAGCTGTGATTGGTTGCTCTGGGCAACAAAGGGAATCCAACTATAAGAATGTTTGATAAATCTCCAAACTTCCATATACAGCAGCCTTTTATGGTATGGTTTAGAAAGGTTCAGTGCCGAAATTACAGACATATTACACACACTTTGCACACCAAGCTTTGCCACAGACTTAAAAAGAACACTTTATTAGATTAAAAACACACTTTTTATACCTATTTTATGGCTGTAATTATGTTTTCCTTTTACTGTTCGTGAACCCGTCCCTAAACTTAAAATTGGCATATTGTTCTTGGAACTCTGTGGTACCATAAATCTTCCTAGATTATAATAATAATAATTAAAAATAATAATAATAATAATAATAATAATAAATAAATAAATAAATAAAAAACCGCCATATGGTATACTGTAAAAAAGGTATTTAGAATTGAAGTCATAAGTTTTTACAGCTTCACAGAAACACAAGATTGTCAGCAGAAAAAGACCACCTGGACCATCCAGTCTGCCCTCCAATCATTTTCTTTCTTATTATCTAAGGGTAGATACAGTATATGTGTATCCCAGACATGTTAACATTTTGTTACTGTAGATTTAACAACCACATGTACTGGACATTCCAAGTATCTAATACTCTTTCAGTAAGGTAATATTTTCTCATGTGACTTCTGACCTTTCCCACAACTAATGCCTTTACACAGGCTGATTATCGGCCAAAAGCCCCTCCCCAGTGCACCAAACTACCTCATTAGCATATGGATTAAACTGCAAAATACATAGAAATGGTGCCGAGAATTAAGGTAAGAAATGTACCTTCAACTTCAGTGCCCGATGTGTTATAAGAATATATGCTTCTAACCTGATGATAGTTTCCCTTTAAATGATGAAGGAAAGGTGCCATTTTTAGTGACAGATTGAAGAGATGGGTTATAGCTGAGATAGACAATGTTGTAAAAAGGGGATAAAATGGGATTAGGTTAAGTGCACAGGTAGTGAGATATTATCTGGAGAGCAGTTCGAAGAGCTTTTCATCTATTGTGCTGTTTAAGATTCAATTGGATGTGCATTTTTCATAATAAGTGTTATTTAGGTTTTTGTGTGCAAATACATAGTTATGGCCATTATAACTCTTGTGAAATATGTATGTGGTAATCCAGGGTAGCCTGGTTGGTGATAGCTGGGGCAGGTGGTGGTGTATCCCTTCAGCTCTTGTCACAAGGCCTGAGTGATGTGTGCCCTTCCTGGGTTCAGACACAAATGGTGAGGTGCAGGTGCAGTGCAAAGGAACTACTGAGTCCAGAATAAACATAAACAGGTAAAGATATTCTGTAAAAATGTCTCAAATACATTGTATACGGTAAATCATTTTTTTTTTAATAAAGCTGCAGAAATACAACAGTTTGAGAGTTGCTGTTTGAGATCGTTTGTAATACATTGGGTACTTGGAATACTTAAAGGGGTATTCTAGGTTATTTTGACATTTACTCTACAGATTATTGGAAAAGAAGGGTGACAGGTCCTCAAGGAAGACTGTATAGGTGTAAAATGGTATAAAACATATAGCTTTATTTACTATATAAATCGTCGTCTATAATAAATACATGATAAACTAATACATCATAGAAAAATTGAGAAATATAGCCTATAACTCTATAACCATTTATCCTATCCTTTTATGATTTTATGCCTTTTTCTTGAAGTTTTTTCTGTCTATTTGTAACATATAAACTGCTTTCTTAATTTTTCTATGATGTATTAGTTTATCATGTATTTATTATAGATGACGATTTATATAGTAAATAAAGCTATATGTTTTATACCATTTACAACCTATACAGTCTTCTTTGAGGACCTGTCACCCTTCTTTTCCAATAGTTACTTTTCCCTCCTAGGGTATAGGAGAATTACAGGTTCACCTCATTAGACTTTCTATCAGTTGATCTCACACATAACCTTTCTTATTTCCGCTACTCTACAGATTAGTCTTGCAATATAATTAATTTGTCTCATTGGTTTTCTACGAATTTGTCTCTTTCTCTCATATTTACATGAGTCACGTGGTCCTGTGACATCACCGGCCCAGAAGTGTGCTGACTTCCCAACTCAACCGCCTCTAGTTAGTTATGCACTTAGCAGGCTTCAGAGCCTTACAAACGGCCCTCCCTGAGCACGGGACGTCATGACGCCCTGTTCCAAAGCTGGCCTGTCAGTGTAATCACCCCAATCCCCCCCGGCCCCCCTCCCTGTGTAATGATTGCGGAACCCCCTCCCTGTGTAATGATTGCGCTCCCCCCTCCCTGTGTAATGATTGTGGACCCCGGCCCGGCTCCCCTCCCTGTGTAAACATTGCGATACACAGATCACTCACCCCCACCCCCTGGTGTTAGCGTGTTGCAGTGCTGGACCCGATCTCTGCCCCTTTTTCATGCAGCTATACTCACCTGACAGGCGCTCTGTGTGAGGCAGGAAAGATTTCTTTCTTGCCTCACACAGAGCGCCTGTCAGCTGAGTATAGCTGCTTGAAAAAGGCGCCAAGATCGGGTCCAGCGCTGCAACACGCTAACAATGTATTGCAATGTTTACACAGGGAGGGGAGCCGGGGCCGGCATCCACAATCATTACACAGGGAGGGGGGCCGGGGGGGGGGGGGGGCCGCAATCATTACACAGGGAGGGTGCCGGGGAGAGGGGACCGCAATCATTACATAGGGAGGGGGGCCAGGGGGTTGCAATCATTACACAGGGAGGGGGGCCAGAGGGGGGGAGTCCGCAATCATTACACAGGAGGGGGTCCGGGGTCCGCAATCATTACACAAGGAAGGGGGCTGGGGGGGGGGGGTCTGCAATCATTACACAGGGAGGGGGGCTGGAGGGGATGCAATCATTACACAGGGAGGGGGGGCCGGAGGGATTGGGGTGATTACACTGACAGGCCAGCTCTGGAACAGGGTAAGGCTCTGAAACCTGTTAAGTGCATAACTAACTAGAGGCCGGCTGAGTCTGGAAGTCAGCTCACTTCCGGGCCAGTGATGTCACAGGACCACGTGACTCATGTAAATATTAAGACAAAGAGACAAAATTCGGAATAGAAACCAATGAGACAAATTAATTATATTATAAGACTAATCTGTAGAGTAAATGTCAAAATAACCTGGAATACCCCTTTATCACTGCCACACGCAGGTATACTGGATAAGATACTTTTAGGAAGTTTAAGGTAAAGTCTCTAGTTTCTTTAAAAAGGACTTGGTTTAGCAGACAGTGGGCTACTTGCAGGGAGGGGGCTTAGCCAGACACTATGGGCTCTCTGCTGGAGGGGCTCTAACCACTCTGAGTCAGTGGTGATAAACTTGAACAGTACCTGTATCCACGTCTATCCCCCTATTGCTGGTCGAGAGCACTGAGTGACATGAAATCCAAGAATACAGGACCACCTGGGTAAAGGTAGCGTTTGCAGAAGAGTTCTCGGCTTTACTTGCTCTTACCTAACTTCTGACAGTTTGGCTACTGTCTTAAGTTATCAGGATGTTCTTGAAAATTTTGGCTAGCTTTGGACCTCTTCGAGAAAATATATTCTAACTCACTCACTGGAACCTCTCTACACTACTCTCTAACCACTTACTACACTGATCACATACTGACCTGACCACATACCTTCTTATTCACTATATAAGGCCTCTGGGAGCTGATGGATGATTGAAGAAAAAGGACCACAGGAGTCTGTCTAACCTTTGATAGGTTAGAGGAATAGAGGAAGGACAACGGTGAGGTACCCTGGTCAGTAATTAGTTCTCAGTCAGCTTACAGCTAGTGGCATAACACAGGAAAAATACATGCAATAAGTCACAAACACAGTTAACCCCTGATAACCCTTCCTGTGTCATACAGTACAGCCGTGCCTTCCAGTACATAGAATAGAGAGACACCTAGTGATGGGAATGCAACAACCTTCAGCCCAGAGTATTTACAAATAATAATGTCAACTTACATACATGCTAGACTACTTGTTGCTTGTTCAAGCACTGGATCTATTTTTTAGCACATGTGTTGAATTTCTGGTTCCAAATTCCAGGCGCTTTGTAAATCATTTTGGATTGTGTGCACTTGAAGATTTGATAGCACAAGCTTTATTCATGATATTTTGCAAGACTAAACTTGCAAAGACAACAACATATACAGTTGTTTGCATCTGCATGTGTTATTGGCCATTGGCTCATGTTCCAAATATCTTCATTACATTAAGGGAGGATGTACAATTTGCGCACTTTTCATGTGCTGTGCAGAAATATCCAATCCATGCACAAAAATTGTCATTATGAGCAAATATTGCTCAATTCTGTTGGGGGGTTGGCTAAGAAAATGGCTAACAAACTATGCCAGGGTTAGACTGGATTACTGCTGTTCAATATTTTTTTGTGCAAAATAAACAATTACACATAATAAGGCTTTGTTCACACTATGTTAAACAACGGCCGTAGTTTTCACCGCAAAACTACGGCCGTTGTTTTGAGGATAGTAC
Source organism: Dendropsophus ebraccatus (assembly GCF_027789765.1). Taxonomy (NCBI): domain Eukaryota; kingdom Metazoa; phylum Chordata; class Amphibia; order Anura; family Hylidae; genus Dendropsophus; species Dendropsophus ebraccatus. The sequence goes on from NW_027208849.1 coordinate 14,428, forward strand.
GATACAGCAATTCATACGAACTACGGACGTACAATGCACACAGCGTATAAGACTACGCCCGTAGTTCGAACGGACCCGTGAAAAATGAACCGGTCATTTATTTGCGGCCGGTAATGTTACAACTACGGACGTGGATTTCAATGCGGCCGCACACGTAAAATTTATTTCGGACAAATTAAACTTGATTTTAATGTAAAAAATTGACTGAGTGGTTTATTCGGCTAGTCGCAGTATTTCAATTAAATGACATGTTTCAGCCCGATTAAAAACATGCTAGGAGGCAATATTAAACAACGGCTGTAGTTTCACAACTAGCACGCACGGTCGTAATTCTACGGCCGATGTTTTGGCCTCAAAACAACGGCCGTTGAAAATAACGGCCGTTGTTTTACGTAGTGTGAACATAGCCTTAATCTGCAAATTTAAATAAAGGATTTTGTATTTAATTACACTTTGGAGATGTTTTTGTACTATTTTCTTTGCTGTTTGAATGCAGGTATTCAGGTAATGACGTGGTGCATGTCTGTAAATTTAGTGGTAGTTTAAAGGGGAAAAAAGAGCACTGAGTGGGTGTGAAGATGGGATCTGAGGACTGTAAGTTTGAATTTTCTCTGATGGTCTCAATATTGTGTTTGAGGTATATGGCAAAGTCCCTGGCTGAGATGGGAGAGGTGGGGTGACAGTGGGGAACAGATAAGGGAGTTAAAGGTGTTAAATAGTTGCCTGCAGTTGTGAGACAGAGCAGAAATGACAATAGTGATGTAGTGTTGTTTAGCAGAAGCGAGCGCAGACTTTAAAGTGATGTATAGAAGACTTCTTTGGAGTAGGTTTTCCTCCAGTTGTTTTGTCACATATGTCAGGTTCTTTTATGAGATGGATAAGTGTCAAGAGCTGAATTAACGGTGGTGTTTTAGAATGTAGTGGCTGTGTCTTTATAATGGAGAACATATATGCTAGAGAGTGTCAGAGGAGAGTCTGAGAGTGTGTATGTCAAGATGTTTAAAGCGTAACTGTCATTTCAGGGTAATTTTTCTGAAAACATTAAATATCAACAGTACAAGCGATTTTAAGAAACTCTGTAATAGGTTTTATGTACTAAAAGAGTTTCCTTCTGGACTGAAAAAGCAATCTCCCAGCCTCCCCCCTCACATCAGAAGAAGCAGGATTTCTGTCTCCATTATGTGGCTACGGAGAGGGGAGGGGCTGTTAGGAGTGACTGAGCACGGAGCAGTCCTGCAAAGCACAACACCCTGCAATCTTCTCTCAGTAAGTTCATAGATAAGCACTGACCTTTCTGAAACCTGAATCCAGCGTCTTAGGTGCCCAGAGAGTCTACAAACAGCTGACCTTCATGTCACCTCTTCCTGCTCCCTCATCTCCCTCAGCCCCTCCCCCTTTATAGGCTTACAATGGAGAGAGCAGAGCCCGTCTTCACTGGCTTCTCTGTAATGAAGACGTGTTTGCCTGATAATGCACAGATAAGAAGTCAGGGGGGGAGGCTGGGAGATTGCTTCTTGAGTACAAAAGGAGTCTTTTTTGGCTGATGAAACCTATTACATACACAGTTTCTTAAAATCGCTTATACTACTGATTTCTGCAATAAAAAAAAAACATGACAGTTACGCTTTAAGGTTACCAAGAGGGTAGACTGTGGGGCAGTTTAAGAAAATCTAAGAAGGTTGTGGTCAGCTATATGGAAAGGTCAGTGAAAATAAGGTCAGTGGCCTCAGAGGACCAATGTGAGAGGCTAAAGGAGCTAATGACGGCTTGTCTGCACCGACACACTGGTATTGCAATGGGTTAGCTTTACCCACTGAATCTTTTACAGAAGACACTTTATTAAATAAACCCACACGCTGGATTCACTGGATTATGGCTTACCTACACCTAAACACTATCATAGCAATGGGTTAGCTTCACCCACTGACTCTTTTACATTAAAGTTAGTGATAGAAGTGTAGTGATGGCTGGCTGAGATGTGTTGATGGCTAGGAATGTTAAAAGTGAATCTGTAACCCCCTGACAGCTTTTCTAGCTGGTGGCACTGCTGGATAGATATCAATGAAAGCATCTAGAAAATACCTTTGTTGGCATCTATCTAGCAGTGCCAGCAGCTCCGTAGGCAGTCAGGCAGTTACAAAGTCACTTCTAGTCATACATGATGTGTAGGAGCCACGTAGTGAAGTGGTCAATAAACGTAGTTGCAGATCCTGGTGGTCACCAGACAATGGCCACTTTAAAGTTGGTGGGTGAATAGCTAACGACAGAATATACTTCAAAAGTAGGGAGGGTAAGGGAGGTGAGAGATGGAGTATTAGTGAAAGAATACTTCTCCAATAACAATAGGCCAACACCACCACATTGTTTGTAACCAAAATAGGGAGAATTGGAGACCGAAAAGTATATACAGTAGTTAAGATCAATAAAGCGTTTATGGATTAAGGAAAGTTTGTTAAAGACAAAACATGTGTTCCAGAGTGTGCCCAAAAGGCAGACAGGGCAGAGTTGGGTGACCAGATAAGCACTGTACAATATTGAGGTAGCTGGTCAGTCACAGGAGTGAAACATGATGAATGGAATTTGGTTAGGGGACCCAGGATTAGGAGAAATGTCACCAGCAGATAGGAGAGACAGTGATAGAAGATGTGAGTAGGATAACTTGTGAGATGGTTATGAATATTTCAGGTATGGAAAAAGAACAGTAGTAGGAGTCGGAAAAGAGGGAGAGAGGGATTGAGATAAAAAACAGATTTTTACTCCTTATAGGGATTGGGGTGCTTTTGGAGGGTTTGAGGACTATGAAGGTTACAAAGATAGGCAGAATAAACATTTCTGTACCAAGTAATATAAGGGGGACAAAATAGAAAAAGAAGGTTAGAAGGTTAGATCTGGAGCAGTTCCCTTCCGTTCCCTTCTGCTTCCATTCTGGCTTTAATTCTGCTTTTTATTTTTACTCACAGCACAGGGTCTCAAGGGTCTCAAGATGACCGGTGTTATTCAATATATAGTGATTGTAATAAGCTTATCAGTGATTACTTCCATCTCAGTGACAGAGACCTCAATGGAATCTCATCTGGATTGTATGATGGATTCGGCACAATAATGTGGCCTCTCTTACGAATGGCCAAAGTATTTGCAATACAACGCAACTGCAATGCAACCCGATTATGTATTTTCAAGCAAAGGGCTTGTATAGTTGCTGTTCACTGTTCACTATTACTAATGTAGAGCTGGGTTCACACTGCATTTTTGCAATCCGTTTAATGCATACGTTTTATGGAAAAACGGATGCAAAAATGGATGCAATTGTGTGTCATCTGTTTGGATTCGTTTTTCATTATAAAAGTGAACAGATCGAAAACGCATGCCTTTTTTTTAACGGACACAAAAATATTGTTGACTACATTTTTCTGTCCGTTTTGCAAGTAACGAATTAAAAACGGATAAGTTGAACTAAGTTGTCTAATTCATCATATATCGTTTAATATAGTAACACATAGATGAAGATGAACAAGATGAAGCTGATGCCTCTTTCAGAGATATACATCTATGTTACCATCCAATGAAATTAGCTCCAATAAACACACTATTTGTAAGAAGGTGAAGCAATCTATTTCTTTATCTATAAAGACAAGGAACATTTGCTTTGTTACTAGAAGACTATACAGAGCTGGCCTCGTCAGTAGACTCTCTAATTAAATCAGATGACTGCGTGCTGCACTAATTAAGTACCAGAGTTTAATGTGATCTCTATTCAGCAGACCTCGAAGCGCTTCTTACTCTACATAGCTAGACAGAGGAAAGGCTAAAATGGAAAATGTGCCCTTACAATTATACAAGACAAAGTGAAAGGGAGAACACAATACTAATTATAAGCTTCGGTGGAGAATGCAGTGACAGGTGTGTAGAGATCCCATCCTATGGAACCATACATATCCCATAAGGCCTTTTTAGACATTGAGCTAATTTTCATTCCAAATCCATTGTCCTTGGCATCTTTTAATCCAATACATTACTGTTTTTATTTGTTGTAGTCATAAAATTCCTTGCTCTCTGTACTACTTGCTGAACCTGACCTTCCCAGAATTCAAGGTCATATTAAACTCATTTATTTTACTTCTCCTTACATTCTCTCTGTATTACTTCTAAAAACTAATTACTGTACCACAAAGCAGGGTTCAAAGATTTATAGTCTTGCCCATGTATTAAAATAACTGAACAGAATGTAGGATTGGATCTCCAAAAGCATGACAGCAGCTAAATGAAGTATAAAAGTCCACTCTAAAGGATTTTCTTGAAGTGTACTAAACAGCTTTCCATAAACCAATAGTACAACTGAAGATGAAAAACATTCAGGGGATTTATAAAGACTGGTATTTCATGTGCTGGTTTTAACTTATATATATGGCAGAAATGGATGCGCTAGATTGTTCAAAAAGGTTTGCCACCGAGTCACTATAGTAAAATTAATTAGTTTACTGTACTAGTAAATGTATGCATCACACTTACTGACAATGCTTCCCAGTATGCTCTGTGAAGAAAGCATATGCAAAATAGCTCTCAATCCTTTGGAGCAAAGAGGTAACCCTTCAAGTCAATTCTCGCTCAATCAAGGAGCCTTAGAACATTGACTGGGGATTTTATGCCAAGGCAAACAATCTCTCCCAAAAGGAAAGGTTTCCTATCTGCAGACAGCTGTTTCGGAGAGTTTGCCCCCATCAGTGCAGAGCAGGGTGTTGGCTGGCTAGTGAAAGGTCTATTGAATGCTATTTTGCATATCCTTTCTACCCAGAATTCTTAGTGGAGCAGCAATGTTCTGTAAGTCTCCACACGTCTTTATGACAGGCTCTCCTTAAGGAGAGTCACTACCCCTTTGACCTGTATGCCCTCTAGCACTGATATCAGGAGGTCTTCCCCTGCTTTGCCCTGTATGCAACTATCCTGTCATTATTATGGCCAAGCATGGAGTAGCATTTGATGCTCCTCCCGCAGTGTCCTGCACTGACCCTGTATAAGCCTGGAGAGGATGCTGAGGGAGGAGGATGGTCACATGCTCCTCCATGCTCAGCCATAATATGGAAGACAGGACACAGTAAGGGAGCAGAGCTTCTGATATAACTTTTCAGCGCCATCATTTTGGTGTACATGTAAGTCATTGACTAACTTTTATTAACTCTTTCTGCAATAAATTTATTGCAATTATGGTGATACCCAGTTATACCAAATACGAATAGTTTATTTGTGCTGTATTACTTTTTTACAATAAAAAGTGTTTTTATGTTGTTGTACTCCAAGATCCATAACTTTTATTTTTCTCCAACGAGATTTGGGTACATGGTACTTATCCATTTGAGGAGTTTGGCGGGAAAGGGGGGATCATTACAGGCAGGAGGGTAGGGGAAAAAGAAAAAAAGAAGTTATAGTTACCTGTACCGATGCCCGCGCAGAGCTGCGTTCTGTTCCTGGACCCTGCTGTCTGTCTTCTGAGCTCCTTTCCGGCTACGTCACGACCTGGCTTACAGATGCCTCACTTAGCCAGTCAGTGATTGCGGTGCTCCTCTGTGATGTCAAACCCGAGTCGTGATGTACCTGGAACCTGTAAGAAGATGGTGGAGTCCAGGAGCTCCTTGATGTGGCACAGGCACTGGAGCGGTAAGCATATTGTCTTTTTTATTCCTCCTGCCCATAATGATTTTTTACCCCCCCATGGACTTCTCCTGTAATCTTTAATTTTTAATTTATTTTTATTTTTTTTGGGGGGGGGGGGAGGGGGGGGATCACATGGTTCAAATATTTAGAATCTGAGGTATTCCAATACCAATCATTACAACAGTAGCAGTAATTGTTCACTGTTGTGGATACTAGCTGCTATAATTTGCTGGTTTGCAACCCCTGTTTGCTGGTTCTGCTATTGTGTGACCTCCAGGTTTTTGGCAACAAGGCTGAAGGAGGCCAGGGGACAGGAATGTAGCATACAGGTACTCCAGTCTTCATAAACTCCCCTACTTAATGTGACACTTGACACTTTGACACCACCTCCTCACCTCATCCTTTCACTATTGGACTTCCCCTTGTGCTGCACATGGAAAGAACACAGTGGTTACATTTATTTTTACAAAAAATTTGTGGCATCAAAAACAATAGTAAACTTTTTTTTTTCCAAAGCACCAGTACCACTCTGGTCCATAGATTGCACTTGGTTTTGGAGTATAGTCCCATGGAATTGAATGAGAAACAAAGAAGATCCTAAGGCTAGAGCTAAACAGTGATTCCTGATTGCACGATCAGGAACAACCGTGTCATACTGCCTGGTAGTTCACTTCTCATTCAAATGAGAGTCCAGTAGCTTAACCAGAATAATGTCCATTTACTTTTGGTAACTTCGGTAACTGCAGGTGCAGGCAAGAGGTAAAAGTAGTAACTGTAGAGGTGAGAGTGGAGGAGCGTCTTGAGGGCCCTCTCCAAGGTAGCTGTCTTTTCTGCCAGGATAGCGTAGTTTAAAGGAGAGAAAGAAGATACTCATTTATAGATCTCTGACTTGATCTCAACGCCTTATGCCCTACATTGTTGGGGTACCCGTCCTATCAGGGTAGTATGAGGACCCAGGTCCCTGCGCTGGGTGAAACAGACTTCATGAAACTTTTCAGAACAGCCCTGGATTACAGCAGTATACGTAGGAAAGTGACAGCTTTGTCCCGCTTGGGTCAGTACCATACTCAGGTATACTGCCCTGTATCTTGTTGTGAGTATCCCTGACGTGGACAAGGTGATCCTCAGAAGACATCCTTTCCTCCTGAGGGGTCTAGCACTGCATGCTAGCAGTGGTTACTTGCATAAAGAAATCTGTTTGGGGGGGCGTGTCTAGCCATGCTGCTGTGAGGACGTGTTCTGCAGAGCTCCTCCAGACCCATCAACCATCCAAAGGCATCCTGCACCTCAATCATGGGGAAAACCTCCAGAAAGCTCAGGGGAGGCTCCTCCACCCGTGCCTGCTCACCCCAGGGGGAAATTGGCCATTATTTCCTCCGGCCAGAGGCATCATCCACACACCAGATGACGGAGCTGCAGGGGAAGGAAGATGGCTGCCGCCATGAGGACCCTGTGCCGGTCACCCCCTCAGCGGCCCGCTTACGGTCAGCCACCCCATCCACTGCTGCCCGCGCTCCGGAGGATCCGGCAGCCTTCTCCCGGCCACAACATTGCCACGGGGATCCGGCACAGGCCTCCCGCCCTTCCCCCTCACCATCCCCTCCAGGCTCCGGCGGCCATCTTACCCGGATGCAAGGCGCGGGAGACGCGACACAGGAGCTACCTACACCGCCATCAGCCGTGGAAGAGCTGCACCCGGGGCCCCATCAGGTACCTCTAGACTGTGCCCACTGTCCGGCGCCCGTCTCCTCCTGCCCCTCTCCTCATAACAGCCCCCGGAAGGTTGAGGCCCAAATCCAGGATGGCGCCCCCCTCACTGAACCCAGCGGCGCCCTTATGGGTGCAATCAGCCCAGGACCTGGCATGGTTCTCCCCCCCCCCCACTTCTTCCCCCCTCAGCCAGGGAGCCCCCGCACCCCCACTTGCCCTAGCTCCGGTGGGCACACAGGGTGGCCTATCCCCTGCATGGTCCTCAGGATCCTCGTGGGGGGGCTCCCCTGCACGTAAACAGGCCGCACTTGGTCACACAGTGGCCTTAGTACATGCCCCTGCAGGCTCCTCTTTACCCAAAGGACTGTTGCTGGACATTCATCCCTCAATTCCTCATTCCCTGGTTGGCACCCCACCGATATTCAGACAAGCTACACAGCACCCTCCTCTCTGTACCCAGGAGCTACCATTGCATTTGTCCTCCTCCTGCACTTCTGGCCTTGATGATAGTAGACCTGCATCTCTGGCGGATCTTAAGATCCTTACTCAAACCTTACCCACTAGGAGTGACATCTCAATTCTAGCTAAACAACTGGTGGACGAGTGCAAGCAAGATATTGCGCAGTTTCGTACTGAATTAACAGCGGTCTCCACCAGAGTGGATAACCTGGAGGTCGCTCAGGAGACCACATCCACCTCTCTGTCTGCCTTACAGTCCACTGTGAACTTGCATACTGACCAACTGTTTGTCCTCCAGCAACACATGGACGATATAGAAAACCGCAATCGGAGGAACAATTTAAATTCCTAAAAAAAGGCTACTGATATTTAATAAATATAATTCTCTTTATTTTCAAAAAAATATATATCAATAAAATCACAACATGAAGTAAAAAATCATGCACATAAGAGGTACCGTCTAAGCAATTGATACAAATGGACACAACAATGTGTCACTAGGTATAAAGGTATCCACTACTGTGTGGATCCTGCCAACAAAATAGTATAGGCTTTGATGCTCAGTATTGCACTATTGCTATTGCACTAAACCCAGGTGAAAGAGAGTATGAACACAGTAATGAGAAAATTCTCCCACAATAGACAATAGACGGAGGAACAATTTGCGGATCCGGGGGCTTCCTGAGTCGATTGCTTCATCGGACCTGTTTGCTGTTCTCTTCGGTATTTTTAACGATCTCCTGGAGCAGCCGCCTAACACACACATTGAACTGGATAGGGCGCATAGGGCGCTACGCCCACCCAGTCGAGATGACCAGAACCCCAGGGATGTTATCTGTCGGGTTCATTTCTACTCCACTAAGGAAGAAATTCTCCTGAGGGCCCGCAAATGACGTGCTGTGGTGTATAGGGGGGCTCACCTCCTCATTCTGCCTGATCTTTCCCGACACACGCTGGCTCAGAGAGCGGCCCTGCACCCCCTGTTGGACATTCTCAGAGACCGCAATATACCCTTTCGCTGGGGCTATCCTTTTGCGCTGACTGTCCGCCGGAATGGCCGCACCCTCACTCTACGGGCCCCCGCTGATGTTCCGGATTTCCTCAGGGACCTTGACATCACTGGCCTCACTCTCCCGGAATGGCCCTCCCTCTCCCGGAATGGCCCTCCCTCCTCTCTTCGACCCGAGGTGCCAAGAGACCTCTCTCACAGAGAGACCCAGCATCTATCACTCAAGGACTCCCTCCGAGATCGCCACGTCGCCATGGACCCCGTAGATCCTCGGCCCCTGTGCCTCGGCCCTCAGAGTCATCGCGCAATTGAGATGGAGCCATCTGAAATGGAACACCGCAGATGCTTCCCGTGGAGGGGCCTTCGATGCTCTCTTTTCTAACACAGTGATTGTTGCTGTTTGACACCTTGTTCATATTGCCCCCTACATCTGTCTATATTGCATCCTTTTTCTGTTCTGCCTCCCCTGGGCAGGTTCTGTTCTATATCTGGTACAACCCTCATAGTTCTATCCATGTTTAACCGTTAGTCATAGTCTTGCTTGTTTGCCTTAACATACTTTCCTCAAGGCCTGCGAGGAGCCCCCTGCACCGCGCATACGGTACTTGTCTGCCTCTCTCCCCCCATAGGTGGGACACCGGACCCGTGTTTTCTCTGGTTTGGTAGCCCTTTAGCTGTGCTTTTGTTGAGAATACGCTGCAGTTTTATTCCTTACTGCTTGTATATTTGTACTCGTGTTGTGTTCTCCCACCTTCCTACCCCACCCCCCTGTTTGTCCTTCACTAATTGTTTTTCCTTTTTTCCAGAGTCGGTTGTCCCTGACGGCCCTTCCTTAGGGTCTCCACGGCCCTCTCCGTAACGCCCCTTGTCCGCACCCCATGGCGAACCTTCATGTTGCCTCTTTTAATGTGCAGGGACTGAACACACCCGGGAAGCGATCACAGATCCTACATCACTTCCACCGTAGAAAGGTACATGTCCTCTGTCTACAGGAAACACATTTCAAGGTCAACCACGCCCCCGCTATCCGTCATAGACATTACACTCAGTGGTTTTTCTCTAACAACCCCGAGGCTAGAACCAAGGGAGTGGCTATTGCCATACATAAGAATTTGCCCTGCCAGATCCTTCACTGCATTACAGACCCGGCGGCTAGGTACCTTATCCTCTCCTTATCTGTTAATGGTCACGTTTTCACTATTATCAATGCCTATGCCCCGAATCATGACCAGGTTTCCTTTCTCACCCATCTGATTGAGCTGTCACTACCTGTGGTCAAGGGGACTGTAATCCTCTGCGGTGACCTTAACTTAACTTTGGACCCATCTATGGATAACTCCTCGGGTCGATTGTCTATCTCCTACGCGGCCATAAAGAGGGTCAAGCGAGCCTTTCTGTCGCTGCAACTTTATGATGCCTGGCGGCTGTCGCACTCAGCTGATCGGGACTATAGTTTTATTCCAACCCCCATGGGACTTATAGTCGCATTGACCACATTCTCATACAGCATAGTGCCCTGCCATGGCTCTCCTACACCTCTATTGGCAACATTTTATGGTCAGACCATGCCCCTGTCTTCTGCTCCCTCACACTCCCTTTCCTGTCCAAGCCTCACTGGACCTGGCGTTTGAATGAGTCCCTCCTCTTGGACACCGTTTGTGTTGCTGACTTTAAACAATCGGTCACGCACTTTTGTTCCGATCATGCTGTGGATACTACTTCCCCTATTATTCAATGGGAAGCTCTCAAGTGTGTCCTCCGAGGAGTCCTCATTAAACTCGGTTCCAGACTTAAGAGGGAGAAGGCGGCTTCCCTGACAAAAGCGCTTGCTAAGGTTTCCTCCCTTGAGCTCGCCCACAAACATGCTCTGTCTCTCCCGATTCTGAGGGACTTACAAGCTGCACGCTCGGAGGTTAAACGCCTCTTAGAGGGATCGTGGGGCCGTCCTGTCGTAGTAAATTTTATGAAAATGGCAATAAGTGTGGTCGCATGTTGGCGAGGGCTTTAAGGGACAAACTGGCGCAATTGCATATCCCCTGTATCCGGACCACTGCGAATGTAACTACCCATATCACCCTGGAAATAGCATCCACATTCCATTCCTACTACACTACCCTTTATAATCTTCCTAAACCCTCGGCCTCAGTGCCTGAGCCCTTCTCTCCCCCTCCTATTGCTACTCAGATCTCCAGCGATACGGCAGTAACCCTGGAGGAGCCGTTCGCGTTGCACGAACTCAATTGTGCTATTGCACAACTCCCGGGAGGGAAGAGCCCGGGCCCAGACGGCCTGACAGCCCAATTCTACAAAGTGCTTCAGGAATCCCTAGGCCCCACCATGCTCTCGGCCTTCAACTCCATATCCGACACCGTCCCCTTTCCGCAACACACTACTATGGCCCATGTCGCCCTTATTCCTAAACCGGGGAAGGACCCGCAGACCTGCGGGAGCTACAGGCCCATCTCCCTCCTCAATGTGGACCTGAAACTTTATGCCAAACTAATTGCCAACAGGCTGAACCCACACCTGCCGGCTCTCATCCATGCGGACCAAGTGTGTTTTGTACCAGGGAGGGAGGCCCGCGATAATACTCTCAAGACATTAGACATAATTCATTACGCTCATTCTAACAACGTACCCCTGATGGTTTTCTCTTTAGACGCCGAGAAGGCTTTTGATAGAGTCTCGTGGTCCTCCCTGGTACAAACCCTACAACGTGTGGGCATAGGCCCGTCCTTCCTCTCGAAAATTCTAGCCCTTTATAACACTCCCTCCGCTCAGTTGAAAATCAATGGCACGTTGTCGGCACCCTTTTCTATTTCCAATGGAACGAGACAGGGGTGCCCCATGTCCCCCCTCCTTTATGTCCTGATCATGGAAAATCTAATGTCCTCCATCCGCTCTGACCCAGACATACGGGGGATCACCATTGGATCCCACGAGTATAAACGCTCCGCTTTCGCGGACGACCTCTTGCTCTATGTCACAAACCCACGTTTGTCCCTCCCTTCCCTAATGTCTCGACTAGACCGGTTTGGTGTATGGTCAAATTTTAAAATTAACCTTGCTAAATCTGAAGCCCTCAATGTCTCCTTGGACAGCGCCACGGTGCGCTCTCTTCAGGAAAATTTTCCATTTGCATGGCCCCCCGCAAGCATATCATACCTGGGCATACGCATCCCTCCCACATTGTCCCAACTCTTTGATGCTAATTTCCTGCCTCTGTTAGGCCGTTTCCGAACGGACCTGACAGCCTGGACCAAGAAAGATTTCTCTTGGTTCGGGAGAATTAATATCCTGAAAATGACCCTTCTCCCTCAACTGCTCTATCTCTTGCAGACCATCCCAGTCCGCATCCCCGTTTCATTTTGGAAACAAGTGCAGCATTGCTTTTCTTCCTTCGTCTGGTCCCCTGGCCGTCCCAGAATCAGACGCGAGGTTCTTTCTCGTCCTAAGGATGGGGGGGGGGGGTTGGTCTGCCTTTATTATCTATCTTGTGTCCACGTGAGGATCTTGGACATGTTTCATCATTCTACTTCCAAGCTGTGGGTACAGTTGGCACAGGCCCAGTGCCCACGGCCTTTGTCCACGCTCCCATGGACATGGTCCCCTACCTTGGCAGACCGCACACCTCTGTCCTACACAACTCGCCATACTCTTGCATCTTTACCAGCCGCCGGGTCTCCTTGTGCTCTGTTGGATAGTCGTGGTCCTATGACCCCCGTCACAGATAACCCTGACTTTCAACCAGGTATGTCCCGGACCTTCTAAGGCAAGCCTAGGGACACCCCTCTCCGCTTTTATCACGTGGTCAAACGGGGAGCACTGTTACCCTTATCCGACATTCTCCCCTCCGCACCCCCCTTGTTCAGACACCTGTTTGAGTATATTCAACTGCAGCATTTCTACACGACCACCTCACGTACTCACGCTCTCCATAATACGTTGTCGGACTTTGAAAAGTTGTGTGTGGCGCCTTCCTTTCCCCCACATGCCATCTCTCTCTCTTATCAACTGTTGCTCTCCTCTAGACTGGACCATCTGCCCTCCTTCTGCTCGGCATGGGAGACAGAGTTGGGAAAAACTTTTACGCCTCAACAATGGTCAAAGGCTTTTTATCTATCTCACAAAGCTACTATGGCATGTAAGACACAGGAGACCAGTTATAAGATTTTGTCCCGTTGGTACCGGGTTCCAGCTGCCCTTCATTGCTGGTACCCCTTGGTCCCTGACATTTGTTGGCGTTGTGGGGGCGTGGGAGGCACCATGACACACATTTGGTGGGGATGCCCCAAATTGCGGTCATTTTGGCCCACGGTCTTGCGCCTCATTAAGGAAATTACCGGCATCACTATCCCTAATACCCCTGAAGCGACACTGCTTTTCATGTTCCCCACAGCCCAGTCGTGCTTCAAAAAATCTCTGGCACGCCATCTGCTCCAAGCTGCCAAGTCAGTCCTCCCTCGGAAATGGAAATCCGTCGACCCTCCGACTATTGACGAATGGTTTGGGGAAATAGCCCAGACACATCACATGGAGGACCTTATTGCTGTTACCCCGGCAGCAGTGAAGAGGTACACGGCCACTTGGGGCCAATGGCTCCTGTTCCTGGATTCTGATTCTTATAGAACCGCCACGGCCTGAAACCGTCCTTCTGTCCCTAGTTGCCCGAAGGGTGCCCCCCCCTCTTTTGCCGCCAGGGACAGCCTCTCTTTTATGATCCTCTTGTTGTCTTGTCCTCTCCTGTCCGGTGTGTTTTATTTGTCGTCTTCTTGCTTCTGTCTCTCCTATCTCTGCAGTACAGCTTGCATATGATAGTACATTGTTTTTGTAATGACTTATGCTGAGATCGACCGGAATACTGATCCCGTTTTTTCTGGTCATGTTACGGATGTTGACATTCCTACTGTTCTTTGTTACAGTTCACGATTACGATTGCATTCTGTGCATTTACATCATTCCTTGTATTTACCCCTTCCCCCCAGAGGGACTTGCCGTCCCGAGTTCCCATTTGTATTGTATACTCTCTTTTCTTGTCTTTGAAAATAAAAAACTTTAAATTAAAAAAAAAAAAAGAAATCTGTTTGAATCTCTTTAGTCCCTTACAAGGGTCCTGGCAGGAGCCAGGCCCTGACTTCACTTTAGTAGGAACTGTCTCTGTGTTGCTCTCTCTCACTCCTGACAAAAGAGCCTCCCACCAGAAACTAACCTTCTTTTATAGGGGAAACTAAACCTCCTTGTGATTGGTGGGGCTGTGTAGTGCAAAGAGAGAAGGAAGAGGATAGGTAGAAAAAGGATGGAAACAAGCTTGCACCTGTGATTGGACACAAGAACAACATGTGACAAATAATTAACCCAGTGCATTACTTCAGCTGTACACAACTTAAGGCATACAGAAAACATAGTAGTGACACCTAGTGGGGAAAATGCTGAATACACTTTAACCATATCCCACTGTGAGAACATGGAACGAGTTACTTTACCCAGGTGCAATCAAAACTTAGTGGCACACCTGTGCTGGGACACTACATGTATTGCATTGATTCATTAGATACTTTATTTGTACAGCTTTCCATAGATAGCAAAGGCCTCAGACAGCTACGACAACGGATTTGCATGTAGCCAATCAAAACCACTACACCACCAATAGCATGCAATAAGGCCATTTAAATGCTGCTGTTAGTGGGTAAAGTGGTTTCAATCCCTTCTGATACCTCCTTAACAGCACAATCATGTACATGTACATGTAGGGACCCATAAAGTAACCATACAGTACATCATGACATCTCTAATGGGGTAGAAAGAGCCCTGTATTATGCCGTTCCTGGCTGCTATCAGCAACAGGGGACTGCGCCAGCTAATTACCCATTTAAATGATGTTAAGAAGGCATCAGTGGTCTAGTGGCAGATTGGCATCCCACAATGTGCCTTCAGCAGCTCATGAACTGCATTGATCACGCTGAGCAATCAGTGCATTGCTCATAGGAGTCCCCTGGGGGGACTACAAATTAGTGTAAAAAAAAATCCCATCCCATAATAAAAGTTTAAATTACTCCTCTTTTTTATTTTATAAATAAAACAATATAAACAAATAAAAAATAAATATTTTCTATCACCGCATCCAAAATCGCCAAAACTAATAAATGAACATATTCCTGATCTTGCACAGTAAATAGCGTAAGTGCAAGAAAACGGCAAATGCTAAATTGCAGATTGTTGGTCACATTGCATACAGAAAAAATTTAAAGTGATCAAAAGGTCGCATATATGAACAATGCCGATAAAAAGTACAGATCATGGTGCAAAAACTGACGCCTCAAATAGTATATTTTATAGAAAAATTAAGTTTGTCATTGCAAAGTACAATTGGTGTCGCAAACAATAAGAGCTCATATGTGTCGACAGGAGGAAAATTAAAGCGCTATAGGCTTTTAAATATGAGGAGGAAAAAACAAAGGTGCAAAGACTAAAAATTGCCTCTGTGGTTAAGGGATTAAGAAGTTAAAGAGCTTATCCAGCGCTACAAAAAAATGGCCACTTTTGCACCACTCTTGTTTCCAGTATGGGTGGGGTTTTGAAACTTCCATTGAAGTAAATGGAGCTTAACTGTAAATCACACGTTAACTGGATAACCCCTATAAAGGGGTTGTAAAAGATTAGAAATTAAAGTATCATTTTAAAAACTTTTGGGCTTTGTGCACACACAGAAAACAAAGGGGGACATGTATCATCCGGCGTACGGATGATTTTCGGCGGAAAGTGCCGATTTGCGCATTATTTTATTCGCAAATGGACGATTTGCGAATAAAATATTTGCAAATTGGCACTTTCCGCCGAGTACACCGGGGGGCAGGGAGGGGGTGTGAAGGGGGCGGAACGGAGGGCGCGGACTCAAAGTCCGCGCGATTCACCATCCGTTCCGCCAAAAGATACGCCGAAAACCTTTATGTAGAGGCAGTCCGCTTCTACATAAATCCCCGTAGCGCCGGAGATGCGGGGACATTTATAAGTCCGGGGTAAAAAACGCCGGACTTAATAAAAGTCCCCCAAAGACTTTTTTTTAACCAAAAAGCTGCCATAAAAATGGGTATACAGTTTTCTTTTATTTAACCAGAATCTGTCAGCACCTGGGTCCTACCTGAGCATGTGAGCATGTTATCTTTTAATAATTTGTCTGTGGGTCTCCTACTAAGGAAGAATCAAAGAGGAATAGTGGCTCAGCATTTGTGCCGCACACTGATACACCTCACCCCTCCTTCCTACATTCTCTTCTTCATGAATAATCGATGCTGCCTGGCTTTCTGCTCATGGGCAAGTCAGCCAGTGTCTGTTTACAGACGAATGATCTGCAACCTAATATAGTTAAACCTCTATTCTGATGGTGTTGGAGCCATGGTCCAGGGGTAAATCACCTGTTCGCTTCCCCTGATAGAAATGAGATATAGTAATTCTTTTTTTTTTTTTTTTTTTTTATCATCTCATGATTTTTCTCAAAAACATGTCTGGATCCCTTAAGGACACCATTCACAAAAAAACTCACTAACTTTACAAAGTGCATGTTCCTTCCAAAACTTCTGTGTAGACATCATCGTATCATTTTTAAAAGTGTAAAGAATTCCCAGTCAGGTTCAAATTAGGTTTAACTATTATTGGTCTCTAGACAAAGTAAGGCATGGAGATCCAACAATATTTGATTGCAGATCATTCTTCTGTAGGCAGACACTGGCTAACAGCAGGAGGGAGCAGTGAGGAGGGGTGAGTCATGCCACAGTGTGGCACAAATGCTGAGCCATAACTCCTCTTTGACTCTTCACTACAGTTGGAGACCTAAGATTGTGCATAATCCACTCCACAGACAGATCATCAAAAGGTAACATCCTCATTAGGAGCTGCCAACTACAGCACACTGTCAGCACCTCGGATAGGGCCTAGATGCTGTAAGATTCCCTTTGTTAATGTGTGATATGAAGGTCTACGGAAAAGTATGCTGTCCATGTATGCAATTTTTTTAAGTTTTAATTCCAACAGCAATTCAAATAATGAGCATGTTTATTATTTGTGGCTGTTATCGAGAAATAATGGCCAGATTTGATAAAACCAGATGTAAAACAGGAAAAGTCAGCACAAAAATGTCAAACAACTGACACATTACTGACACAAAGAAATGTCAAAAAACTGACTCTCTTTCATGATACTTTCCTGATGCACATCAGGAAATCTGAATGTTTTCCTCATGCGCTTCCGGAAATCCTGAAGACACTACTGATGGTTTCCTGAACATAAAAACTGATTACTGTCAGGAAATCCTGATGCTTTTCTGACGGTTTCCTGAAGCCTTTTAAGGTCTCCTGATCAGGATTTCCTGACAGGAAAAACTGACACTGATGTGTGAATGAGGCCTTAAGCATTTATTTTTAAGAACAATGGATGAATTTTGCCTTGACATAGACATAGCCGGGTTGTGCAACTCAATCAAGTTTCGGCAACTTGTGAGTGACAATGTGCCCATTCACTTAAATGAAAGGTGGACTACCAAATAGCATGACATGGTGGTTCCTGATCACACAACCAGGAATTACTGTGTTTCCCTAGCCTTAGGGTTTGCTTTGTTTCTCGTTCAATGGGGTTGCACTGCAAAACCAAATGCAGTCTATGGACAAGAGTGGTACAGGTGCTTTGGAACAAAGTTCACCATTGTTTCTGACGCCACACAATCTCTTTCAGGCATTGTTCACACAACATAAGTTCCGCAGTAATCACAGCCGTTGTTGCAATGTGCTGAAGGCTGAGGGAATGCCAGCTGGAGTGTATACACATGGTATACAATTTGGCCGGGATCCCTAGCTGCGCCGCGAGAAACTGACATGTCAGTTTTCTGTGGCCACTATTCAATGAATAGCGGCCACAGAAAACCCTGTCAGTTCACACAATGGAGCGTGCGGCTTCGGATGCACACTCCATTGTGTGCAGTGGGGAATTCGGATGCATCCAAAATCAGCTGCGCTAAAGATAATCTTTTCATGACACCAGCCGTTCCGTGAGCCGGATGGGTCACGGAACGGCCGGTCTTATACAACATGTGAACATGGCCTAATAATAAATGCAATCATGTGTTGCATTCTTTACATGTGCAGCACAGAAAGAGACCCCCAACCTGAAATTTAGTATGCCAGGCGCAGATTCTGGCGCCCGGCCAGCCAGATTCACTAAGAGGCGCGCACCTCTTAGTGAATCCTTCCGGAGGAAAGGGGGCGGGGCCTAATATAACACTGGCGTACTTGTATGCTGGTCTTCATAAATCCCCTCCCCCCATAGTATTCACTCCGGCGGGATTCCTATCGGCCTCACGAAAAAATGTCATCTCAGTTTCGTGCGGCTGCAATTCATTGAATAGCGGCCGCACAAGCCTGACAAGTCACACAATGGAGCGGGTGACTCCGGCTGCACGCTCCATTGTTGACTATGGTGAATTGGGATGCCGGCTCACGCAGATGCACCCACATCCCATATCAGTACAAAGGAAGATCATCCGGCAGGTAATGCAGTACCAGCCGGGATGATCTTTACAAACACCGGCCGTATGAACATGGCCTAAATCTACAACATAAGGAAAATGCTGCTGCAAATCTGCAGGTAAAGTTTATATCAGTTCTGATCCATGTGGGTTCAACCAAAGGGGGAAAAGTTTTGTTTTTGTCTTTTTCTCCAGGCAACAACATGACAGCAGCAGCCACATCTAAAGTAGTTATCTTTTTTTTAATACTTTTTTTTTTTTTTTTTTACTTTTTTTTTAGGCTATGGAACACAATGTCTTTTATTGGCAATATTTTCCCCGTCTTTTTGGACAGCTGACATTTTTCCTCAAAAACAATTCAAATTACAAGCACAATATTATAATATACTTTAGGCCTTGTGGCTTTTTTTTTTATTTTATTTTTTTATTATAATATTCTTTATTTCCATACAAAACATTATACAATCTCATCACACATAATATGCATTATTATTCCTTTTTTTTCCCTTACCCATCCCTTTATCCCCCCCTTATCCCTCCCTTAACTCCTTAAATGGTGAGGACTCATCCAATGTAGAAGTCTTGCTTTATCTTTATACTTCCATTCCATTCCGCATAATATCCCGCCAGGGGATGCCCCCTAGAGTTGCCTTTTTATCTACCACTATCTGTACCCTCTATGATACTACCCCTCCACCCCTTACTTGTATCCTATTCTCGCCGTCTTCCCCTAGGGTCAGCCCAGACCAGCTCTACAACCTCTCCATCCAACAACCTTCTTCTAACACCTCAATTTTTTTTTTTTAACCTCCATTGACTACACCACTTCCAGCTACATCTCCTACTCCCGGGAACACATCCTTCCTTGTACACTTCTCCGTTCGCCCGAGAAGACCCATCCCCTTCTCAAGAAGACAGGCTCCCCCCGAACACTCAACACAATCATCCCAGGAGCCAACTCCCCATTTATTATGCAGGACTTGCTCCTTCTACTGGTCTCCCCTTACAATTGGCGCCCATGATTTTCCGGACTTGCCACTGTGGGATCCAGTCCCATTCACCCCCCAGGAGTGGCTTCTTACTTGGGTTTTGATGCCAGCTGTGCAACCCCTAGCTAGGGGACCTTTAAGTAGTCAACAAATTCTAATCATTCTTGCTTTTACACTTCCATCCACATTTAAACCCCACCGACCTAGGCACAACCACCAGGGGAGACAGCGAGACCACCCACTCACTATACCCTTTAACCCCTCCTTCCTTTTAGTCCTCGGGCATCCAGGGGACATCCCCTCCGGTTACACAGCATTCCTTTTGTTTTTTTACCTCACCAACCCATACCTTCCCTCTAACTCCCCCCCCCCACACACACACATCGCCAGAGGAAGAGGAAACGAAGAAGAAGAAAAAAAAAAACAACAACACCCAGTTCACTTTTCCATATCTTAGGGGCAATGAGTTCTCCAGTATCTGTTCCATTTCTTTACAAGCTCTGTTACTTTTGGCCCACTCTTTTTACCCTTATTATGCCAGACTTCGTATCTCAAAATGTTGTTTACTAGATCCCTCCATTCTTTCAAACTTGGGGGTTCTGGTGATATCCACTTTTTAACAATCATCATTCGTGCAGCAAACAGAATTTTATATACCACTCCCTTTAATACATTATCTCCCTGAATTTCTATATAACCCAGCAGTGCACATGCATAATCTTCCTCAATATTCACATCAAAAATAGTTTTAATACTACTAAATACCCCCTTCCAAAATTCCTTAACTTTCTACAACTCCAACAGTGGTGTTCCAAATCCGTGCCCTCCATATCACACCGAGAGCATTCCGTGTTCCCCCCTCTATTCCAACGTACAATATCTTTCGTCGTGTAATAAATTCTATGTGTGATAAAAAATTTAACAGGTGGTGATGGTCCAGAGGTTTCTCTCTAATGTATAATCGTGCACCAGAGAATCCCTGCACTATGCATCTGCTTCTCATGCCTTACACTAAGCATAAGGCATTAGGCTGGAAACCAACATGGCTTTTTTTTTTTTTTGGAAAGCTGCACTACATTTTTTTGAGTGAAAACCAGAAGAGAATCCAACAGAAAAGAGAACTACAAGTCCTCCTTTTATATTTTCCATCCTAATTGAATCGACTTCTGGTTTTGGCACTAAAACTGCAGATGCAATTTTTTTTAAAAAAACTGCTGTGTGTGTTTCTAGCCTCATGCAGTTTTTCCCACGTGTTATCTAAAGTAGGTGCCATTAGATCAAGGAGTTTTACAGTAAAACACAGAAACAGATTCCTAAGTATCATTGTAATCTTTTACAATATGTGTTTAGGCCGATACCTACTTTTATATGGCAGGATAAGGCTAAAGGCCCTATTACACCAACAGATCTGACGACAGATTATCTGCCAAAGATTTGAAGCCAAACCCAGGAGTGGATTTGAAAAGAGGAGAAATCCAGTCTTTTCTTTATGACCTGTTCTCTGACTATAGTCTGTTCCTGGGTTTGGCTTCAAATCTTTGGCAGATAATCTGTCGTCAGATCTGTTGGTGTAATAGGGCCTTAAGTTCACACATTGTTCTTTTTAGGTAAAGAACGGACTCTGACTGCAATGGAACCAGCGTCCGTTCTTCACTGCAGGGGCAGCATTGCATTGAAGTCAATGCAATGCCGCTCACTGTGTTCACACAGCGTTATGTGTGAACACATTAAAATAATGTACCTGACTATGTACCTGATGTTTGACAGCGTCCATTGCTATGCAGAGGGCGCTGTTAAACCAAGTGTGAACATAGCCTAAAGCTGGAGATATTACCTGCAGATTTGCACAAGTAAAATCTGTGACAGATTGCAGGGGCAGGACATTAAGGGGGACGGCATTTACATACTCAGTGGAATGACAATCCCGCCGTGAGTATGTACTCTTATTGAAAATTACAGGGATTGTATCCGCATTGGATTTAGCTGCAAACAGTGTGAAATCTGCTGCGGATATGGTATGTGTGAACCCACTCTTATTCTGGCGCCGCAGTTTAAAGAGTTGGGACCTAGAGCATCTGTGCCCTAGGCCTGCTGATTATAAATATCCAGCCCAGTGGCATGTTGACAAAGAACAAAGGCGGGAAAAAGGCGCTGCAAGCCTAGGGAATGGATGATCTAGGCCCCAACTCTTTAACACCATGCTGTTAGAATACAAGAATTCCAGCACCAGGAGACAAACCAAGCCTGGAACTAGGCAAGCATTGAGACAAGCTACCGAATGGGACCAGATGTTTGCTTTCACCTCACTGTCTTCTCTATAAAAGGTACTATACTCATGTTACAGGATGCTATATAAGATAACATGGGGAGCACAACGCTTTGGTTGTTCGTATGGGGATAACAGGGAGGCTGAAAAGATGAACCCTTAACCCCTTAAGGACAGGGCCCATTTTCGTTTTTGCGTTTTCGTTTTTTCCTCCTTGTGTTTAAAAGGCCATAGCACTTGCATTTTTCCACCTAGAAACCCATATGAGCCCTTATTTTTTTGCATCACTAATTGTACATTGCAATGACAGGCTGAATTTTTGCATTTGGTACACTACGAAACCAGAAAAAAATTCAAAGTGTGGTGAAATTGAAAAAAAAAAAACGCATTTCTTTTATTTGGGGAAACTGTGTTTTTACACCATTCGCCCTGGGGGTAAAACTGACTTGTTATGCATGTTCCACAAGTCGTTACGATTAAAACGATATATAACATGTATAACTTATATTGTATCTGATGGCCTATAAAAAATTCAAACCATTGTTAACAAATATACGTTCCTTAAAACCGCTCCATTCCCAGGCTTATAACGCTTTTATTCTTGGGTCTATGGGGCTGTGTCAGGTGTCATTTTTGCGCCATGATGTGTTCTTTCTATTGGTACCTTGATTGCGCATATGCGACTTTTTGATCGCTTTTTATTAAAGTTTTTCTGGATTTGATGCGACCAAAAATGAGCAATTTTGCATTTTGGGATTTCTTTGCGCTGACGCCGTTTACCGTGCGAGATCAGGAATGTGATTAATTAATAGTTCGGGCGATTACGCACGCGGCGATACCAAACATGTTTATTTATTTATTTTTTACTTTTATTTAAAACCTGGGAAAAGGGGGGGTGATTCAGACTTTTATTAGGGGAGGGGGCTTTTTACTATAAACAACACTTTTTTTTTTTTTTTTTTTACACATATACTAGAAGCCCCCTAGGGGACTTCTAGTATATATACCTTGATCTCTCATTGAGATCTCTGCAGCATAGATATGCTGCAGAGATCAATGAGATAGGCACTCGTTTACTTCCGGCTGCTGCAGCCGGAAGTAAACGAGTGCCGAGCCGGGGACGGCGCCATCTTGGACGAGTCCCCGGCCAGCATCAGTAACGGAGACCGCTCCTCCGGGACAACGTCCCAGAGGAGCGATCTCCCCCACTAGACACCAGGGAACGGTTGCCTCCGGTAATCAGAGGCAGCTGTCAACTTTGACAGCTGCCTCCGGTTAGCTAATTAGCGGGCACGGCGATCAGACCGTGCCCGCTAATAGCGGCGGTCCCGGGCTACACGCGGCACCCGGGACCGCGGCGCTTCAAATCGGGGTCGCCGCGCGGCCCGGCTTTGAAGTGCTAATGAGGACATATGTCCTTAAGAGGTTAAAGGGATTGTCCAGCGAAAATCTTTTTCTTTCAAATCAACTGGTGTCAGAAAGTTATATAGATTTGTAATTTACTTCTATAAAAATATCTCAAGTCTTCCCATACTCATTAACTGCTGTATGTCATGCAGAAAATGTTTTATTTTCAGTCTGACACAGTACTCTCTGCTGACATCTCTGGCCGAGATAGGAACTGTCCAGAGCAGGAGAGGTTTTCTATGGGGATTCATATATAACCAAGGCAGAACTCCTGTCTCGGCCAGACATGTCAGCAGAGAGCACTGTCAGACTGAAAATAAAACATTTCCTGCATGACACACAACAGCTGATAAGCATGGGAAGACTTGAGATTTTTTAATAGAAGTAAATTACAAATCTATATAACTTTCTGATATCAGTTGATTTGAAAGAAAAAGATTTTTGCTGGACAACCCCTTTAAGATTACTACAATGTGGGACCTCGCATACATTTGTTTTGGGTAACTGGGACATAAAGACATTTTTAGTTTAATATTATAGATATTTACATAGACCACAACATGCTACAGTACAACATGCTACGGTACACATATCATAGTCATGCTTAGAATGGGTATTAAATGACCTACATCAAAGCTGTGAAAAAGCTGCTAAAAGGTTCCCTTTAAGTTATATTTGAAGACTTCTTTTATAGAAATGTTTTTATGTTGCTATACCTTCTTATCCTGTTTTTTTTTTTTTACCAAAGGATAGTTACATTTGCTCTTGGAGAGTCATGCAATAAAAATGGATTACTTGTTTAGAAATGGGATGGTGTTGTTGAATTGATCAGTACATAAGGCCAGTTGGGCTATGGGACATTCCATTATGAATGATTTGTGGATTTATAATGGAATGGCATGGATGGGATTTATAATCATAAAAACACACTGACCTTAACACTACACAGGTGCAGCAGCATAATGACCCGCCAACTGCAAGCACATCAATTCCTAGAGAAAAGTCCAATGAGATTAACTCAGCAATAGTCCCAATACATTAAAAATAATGCATAATACTTTAGCATGAAATAGCCATTAATCGAAGCCATTTAGAAGGAAATCCTATATTTATTAACAGTCACATTGTATACATTGTATATGTATAGTTCTTTTTTATCATAACCAGCTATAGAGCTTGGAATACATTAACTGACTGTGAACAAATCTTTGCACATATATGTAGATGAACAAGGGATAATAATGTTACTGTGACCTCCTCTGTGCCCATGAGTATAGTCTCTTATGTTATGTCCAGAACCAGCCCAGCTGTATGAATACCAGACCTTATTATTGCTGTACCTGGAATAGAAGTCACGGCTAATGGACAAGAATGGCGTCGTTTTTGTATAAACAACCAGCATTACTTACGTGTTATGCTTTATTTATTTATAGAATTATGGCAGAAATGTATGTGTTTCAATAGTGAAGCAGAGATAGCTGAAAACAAAGGCCCACCAGAATGTTGCTGTATCAAAAAGCAAGAATTGCTTAAGGGAAAAACTTTGTATAGAGTGTTTTTGAATGGCTTTTCTTTAGGTGTATTTTCTGTTCATATAGTTATTTTTACATTACTGTCACCAGAATGGATCTTATCTTTGGAAACATTTAGTCCATGTGACACTGCTGTTTCCTGGATACCTACCATCATATTTCATGAAGTTATTACTTAAACGCAGTCTCGAAATTTCTGAAATATTTCATTAATAGCCATGTGAGAGTATTAAGGAGTGAATGCAATTATAGTACTAGGAAGATAATATTAGATTACAAGATATTAAATTATATAAACCATTATAACTTAGTGGAATACTCAATCCGCTCATTATCATTATGAGTATCATGGATCCTGATGTTATCTCAGGTTTACTGTGTTGTTGGGAAAAATAACAAACAACGTAAATAAACTGAGACATTATATTGCTTAACAAACCTGATAGTCCATAGTGCACCTAATACAGTTAAAAGGAATCTGTCAGCTCCCAGGCCCTACCTGAGGTGCTGACAATGTGCTGTAGCAGGCAGTCCCCTAGTTCGCTCAGCTGTCAGCCAGTGTGTCTGATTGCAGATCAGTCCCCTGTGGGCAGTTTATGTCTGAAAGAAACTCCCAGCTATAGTTGAACTGCTGTTGTTCTCTAGACCGGTGAGTACCCCTAGACCACAACTCCAATACATTCGGTTCAGATATTCAACTGTGGCTGAGAGATTTTTTTTAGACATAAAATGCCTACAGAGGACTGATCTGCAATCAAAGACACTGGCTGACAGCTGAGAGAGCAGGAGTCTGGGCAGCATTGATTATTCATGAATAAGGCCCCGTTCCCACTGAGGAAAGGTAGCGGAATTCCTCAGTGGGAACGGGGCCTAAGAGGGAGGAGGAAGGAGTGGTGAGGTGTGCCAGAGTGTGACAAAGACAATGCTTTGACACTTTATTACAGTAGGATTGTGCATAATTCACTGCACAGACAAATTACCAAAATGCACCATGGTCACGAGGGAACTGCCAGCTACGGCACACTGTCAGCACCTCATGTAGGAGCTGGGCGCTGACAGATTCCCATTAAGGTTTTGTTCAGCTATTTACTCATTTTGCATTCTGTATACATATGTCAGAAATAAAAATAAATAAAGTATACCACATAGTTTCATGATTATTTTTTTAATTGCTGAATCCACAGGATCTAATATAGTCTCTGGCCATGATCAGAGTATACCAAACGACATACTGCACAAAAACAAACTCTGGCCTCACTTCGTATCTTTTTAAATGTGTTCTTAAGGATTCAGTCATCATACATGCATTTAAAAAATTTAAACATAGGCAGGGAGTTGTCACTTTACAACATGCAGTATCTCTCATTTCCCAACATGCTAAGTGGCACCACAGTCAGTTAGTCAGTTAGTTTTGTGACATCCCCTTATTTCCTTTAGCACAACTGCACCCCTCTTCTACTTACTTACCTGCTAACCATACCCAAGTATGTGAAAAATTATCATGGTACCAGCTATCTATTGTATAGGGTGTGTTAACACTCCCGCTTACAATACATGCTGGGCGGTGGGGGTGGTGTGGATCGCCATATTAATATATCTGGGCAGGAGATAAAATGCTGCCAGAAAAGTCTGACAACTTTCCACCATTTCTATTTGAAATACAAGTAGGCTCAGCAGAGATGAGTTTGCGTATATAATTAGGAGCAGGAAAGAATAGTTATTGGGCGAAAGGTTTCTAAATAGTACTGGCTGCTTAACAAGGAGATGCAACTACTTAATGACTGTCTCCAAATAGAACATTTCTAAATGGATTCATAGATAAATCACACAAAATGTGAAAATTACATGAAATAAAGAAGGTTTGACATAATTAAGACTAAATCATTTTATAGCTGTTCTCATAATACACTATCTATATCTATCTATCTTAGCTATCTATCTATCTATCTATCTCATCTCTCCATCTATCTATCTATCTATCCATCTCCTATCTATCTATCCATCTCCTATCTATCTATCTAATCAAATCTATCTATCTATCTATCTCCTATTATCTATCTATCTAGAAATCAAAAAGTAACTGCAGCACACGTGTGCTGCAGTTACTTTTTGGATTTCTATATAGACACCTGTGGATCGGGGTGTTGACCACGGCACCGGGCAAAGCTCTTTTCTCAGAGTGCTGCGCAATTTGTGTTATCTATCTATCTATCTATCTTGCTTCTCTGCCTGTTCTAATAGCCATGTGCTTTTTTCTCTTAAAATAAATATATTCTATAGAGCTATGTTGTTGCCATGGAAACAAGCCATCTACACACTTTTATCCATTTCTATTTCTCATATATATGTTCAGTTTTGTACATGTTTATTTTTTTACATTATTCATACATATCATACATTAACGGGATAAATCAAATAATTAAATGTAATCTTATGGTCCTTTTAGACGGAGCGATAATTCGCCCGATCGCACGATTAACGATTTTGAATGAACAATGTTTTTAAAACGATCAGCGTTTAGACGAAACGATGCATCGTACGGAAAATCGTTTTGTGATCGCTTAAGCCTATCTCACACATAGGGTAAATCGGTGAACGACTGTTTAGACGGAACGATCTGCTGCGATTTTTTTGCGAACGAACGACAATTTTAGAACATGAAAGATCAAAATGAACGATTTATCGCTCGTCGCTTGATCGTTCGCAGTGTTTACACGTACGATTATCGTTCGAATCCGATCGCTATTGTGCAAATTCGAACGATAATCGTTCCGTCTAAAAGCACCATTAGAAGCTAAGGGAAAGATTTATCAAAGGGCGTAAAATATAGACTGGTATAAACTGCCCACAGCAACCAATCACAGCTCAGCTCTCAGCTCTGGTCAAATGAAAGAGGAGTTGTGATTGGTTGCTGTGGGCAGACTACACCAGTGGTTATTTTACACCCCTTCATGCACTTGGGCCTAAATATCTAAACTGAGTATATGACTAACTAAATAACTATGTCAAGTAGCATACTTCAGGTAATGTCATATATTTTCTCTATAGTTTCTGTACTGTCAATTCCAGAGTTCCCATTGAGTTGAGGCAGCGAAGCTTTGATATGTAATCTTTGATATGTTCTTTATCTGTGCTCTGAAAGGTAATGTTGCAGTGTACATCATGCAGAGTGGTGGGGTGTCGAGTCCCTGCAGTTGGCAGCGGTGGATGTAGATGAAACGTTGACAGGTGTCCAAAGACACTTACTACTAAAAACACATTTATTTGTCTTAGTAGTACCTGCTTTGGACTTTGTCCCATATCTACTGTCGGCCAGAGCCTGTCAAGGTTTCATCTACGACCACCGCTGCCAACTGCGGGGACTCGACACCCCACCACTCTGCATCTCCTGTTGGGACCTAGTGGCTTAGGATCCCAGCAATCTAGAAACCATGTGGCTGCTCCGACCTCCATCATTCTCTTCACTGAGAGCGTTTTTAGATGTTGTGCTCTGAGTACAACATCATAAGGTGAGCAAATCCAATTGCCTTTGTTTTCACCACCTTTCTTCCGGATGTCACCCTATGGCGCCTGCATATCTCTTTTAGCTTTCCATGCAGTATACATCATGGGACATATCCAAAGATAAAGTATCAGCAATGCATTGCTTACAAGAGACAAAATAATAGTAGTAGGTAGTCAAATGTCAGAAAGACACCAGTGTATGCTGGTCCTTTCATAGGAAACCCTTTAGGATAACATATATGCTTCTAGCACTTCTAGAACAGGGAAAAACACAGTGGCATTATGTATTTAATTAGGTGATAAGCCAAGGAAAAATAAAATAACTGAAAAACTATTGTGTCAAATAATACACTGCAGTCATGTCAAGCTTGTATATGAAGGTATAAAAAATATTTCACTATTTTGGAGTAAAAGACTGCTGGGCCAAATAGTAAATTAACTAAATATAGACCTAAAAATATAATCATAGAGAGGTCGTAGACTATGGCTATGTTCACACACAGTAATAGAAAAGGCAAAACATGACAGTAAAATAGGTACAAAATGTAGCAAAATTTTACATTTAAATATGTGCTACATTATAGTCTATAAAAAAGCAGTCGTATGTGCTTACATGTGTAAAAATACATTTCAATAGACTTTAACGTAGCACATTACTGGATTCAACATACGTCCGCAATTCATGCCTATTTTGTTGTTGTATTTTGCTTTAATTTGCTGTACGTGAACATAGCCTCAGAAAAAGTAATTCAGATGGAAAAAAACAAGATACAGGCTATGTTCCCAGTTTGGGAAAATATCATTATTAGCAGCCATCTATTTAATGACACGGCTGCCTTCAGACAATATTATTACTTCTATTGATAAATTCTATTGAATTTACCTGTACTATTTTGTGCTTATTTTCCTTAGTCTTTTATGTTTTGTTTTTTTACATACAAGTTTTCCATAGAATTATGGACTCAACATACAATAGTTTCAACATACAGTGGTCTTCCAAGAACCAATCAAAGTTGTATTTTAGGGGATCA
>NW_027208850.1:0-43493 GCF_027789765.1 Dendropsophus ebraccatus
CCATATTAAGTGATCCTTTCAGTCAATATCCAACTCAATTAAGAGTCAAGGACATGACAAGGTGCTCTATAGTGCTCTATAACATGGTGCCTATAGATTAGAATTGTGGTCTTAAAGGGAATCTGTCACTAGGTTTGTGCTGCCTTAAATGAGGGTAGCATAAACTAGTGACAGAAATGCTGAACCGATCGGTGTTTTACTTCCATCATTTTGTTTAGCCGTTCTCCTAATATGCAGGAGAAAATTATTCTTGCCACACCCCTCACCCCAAGTGATTGCCCATACATAGCATAGATAGATAACTGCCAATCAGCAGCTGGTGGGCAGAGCTTTCTGCTTCTCATGAATATCTAGGACTATTGGGCTCATGCACATAATGGATAGGACTACTTATTATTCAGGAGGATATCTCTGAATCAGCTGCACGGAACAGTGTAAGTGATACATCATTCTGTTCAGCTTCTCTATGACTAGTTTATACTACCCTTAGATAGGACACCATAAACCTACTGACAGAGTCTCTTTAAGAACAGGAAACTGTTAGAATGGAACATGTGTGTTAATCCATTCACTCTATGGGAACCATTGAAGATGGCCGAGCACTGTGCACTTCTATCTCCAGCAGCTCCCATAGAGAATGAAGCGAGCAGTGTATACATGTTCCATTCTGATGGGAGACTTTAGTCCCTGTTCTCAACATCTCAGGAGGTCCCAACCCCCCGCCATCAGACTAGGCAGGCAGAGTGACAAGATCACTCTTATTACGGACCTGTAGAGACTCCATGGGTCTCTATATGGTGCCTCCATAAGGCTTCATACTTTTTTCTAAAAACTTTGCTTTTGGGGGAGAATATACCGGACAAGGACTGGACCATACCATAATTTTGTTTGAGAAAATGCATATGTGAATGAGGCAAAGATGGTGGTGCAACACAGCAACCAAATCTCTCCAGCCAAACCAACCCACCGAGGCCCCTTCAGTGTGATGATCGATGGGGATCCCAGGGGATTCTACACGTATATAAAACCTGTTGAACCTCCACTGTTAGCCTCAGTAGGACAATGAAAGATTCATTCACAAAGACAATAATTCAACGGTCAAAGTTGCCTGCGCCTATAGAATCTAATGCAGGAAATGCTGACACATAGCAGGTGCAACGCTGAGCAGAAAATCCCTGATTTCACTCAAACTTCACACAATGTCGCCCATTCATCCCTCATATTAAAGTCCTGACAAAGTTATAAGTGCAGTGACCATGAAGGTCATCTGGGGAAGAAAGAAATCCCTTTCTGATGCTTCTAGGGTGACACAAAGAAGTCTTCAATGCGTTTATATGATGTAGTATAAGTATATACGTATCGTCCTCTTGTATACATTGTAGAAAATCATGTGTATACATGTAGCTTGTTGACTGGTCATATCACTCATGTTGACCTCTATTTAAGTGATTACAAGGGGCATCAGGAAGGGATCATGGAGCAATGAAAGAAGAGAAAGTCTGGGCTGATGAATTATATTTTGTGATATATCAAGTGGATGGTTGGATGCGTGTGCGTAACCTGGGGAACAGATGGCACCCGGGCGTACTAGGAAAAGAAGACAAGATAGTGAGGGCAGTATGATGGGCAATGTTCTGCTGGAAGCCTTGTATCCTGGCACCAGGTGGATGTCACACGTTCCGTGAAATTGTCCGTATCCACGGATCCGTGCACAGGGACAAATTTATAGCCCATCGCTTTGTATTGGGCAATTCACATGTTCAATGTTTTCACGGATCTCCAATCTGTTCCGTTTAAAAATAGGATAATTTTGTGTCATAACTCGGAACGGAGGCACGGATCTGATTCTACAAAGAAATCAATGAGATCCGTGTTTTTCACTGATGTACACGGATGTGATGTAATCAATGTCATTTAAAATGCTTTAAAACAGATCCGTGAAAAAACAGACACGGATGCAAAATGGATGACAAAACGGACTGTTTTGCACGGATCACGGCTGTAGCTAGCAGACCACAATCACGGACAAGGAAAAACACTTATTGTGTGAATGCAGCCTTACTGTGACACGGACCACCTACCTAACCATTGTACACACCAAGTAAGCAGGATAATGCCCCCGGGGGCCACACTGTTCACTTCGTTCAGGATTGAGGTACAAGACAAAGAGGTCAAGGTGGTAATTCCACGTCCTTTAGATGTGAATCTGTTTGATCATCTGTGGGATGTGCTGGAGAAACAAGTCCCATCCATGGAGGCCGCACCTCACACCTTAACCTCTTGGTGCCCGATACGACAGAACACCTTGAGAATAGTGTTGCGCGTAGAGGCCAAACTGTTCTGGTTTGGCAATGTTCTCCAAACCCGCTCAGCAAAAATGCTTGACATTTGACTCCCCGCAGCTGCAGAGGGAGTCCTTGAAAACGTGGATACAGCCTACGTCAAAGCCAAGGGGTCGGAGAACGTTACCAAACCAAAACAGTTCAGCCTCTCTGCTTGACACTACCTGACAAGTCTGAAAGACTTTTATTATATAGTAAATAATGGAATTGTCTCAAAGCATTGCCACTATAGGTCCCTCAATAATAACCTGACCATAAGGGGAGTGGTCACCAAGAGTAAAAAAACATCTAGTCTTTCTATAAGGAAAATCTATTGGCCTGAACTCCTTACTGTTGCTCATGGTCCCAAATTGCCCAGACGGGATATATGGATATGGGTTGTCTTGAATAAGACTGGAAAATTTCCTATACTAGATGAACGCTAACAAATGGATATTTAAGTAAAATAACCCAGAAATAGAATAAATGTCACCTCTAATATTTTGCATCCCAGAAGAGAATAATCGGGTTATCTGTCTGCTTTGCATAGGCAGCTCCATCTCCCCCACTAATGCATGTGCCATACTGTGCTTAGCTATATAATGCCAAGGTGGACAATGATATGTAAATACAATTACGGAATTCATATCCCATGCTTGGTTTCCATCAGTCAGACCTGTAGCGGTAATCTGCTTTTATCATTACATTACTCAGATTTTATGTATGGCTGTAATTTGAGGCTTGGAGATTCCACCATTTATAGTCACTAATCTGCTTTGTAAAAAGGGCAAGTAGGTTTGGATAGGGCCTAATAACAATATGGTAAGCGATGGCCATTTTATGTAAAATAAGGAAATAATACATGGCCCATTAGATGATACTGTGTCTTTGTCTACTGATGGGCAGTAAGTTCTGCAAGGCCATATAATGGTGCTATGTGTGTCTGTAAAGGAATGGTGCTATAGTGTCCCAAAACCAGAACAGCTATAACATTTGCTGCATCTGACTATTGAACTTTGTCACGGTGGCCAGGAGTGGTAGTACCCACCCCCGGACACACAGGCACCGGACCTTAGGAGAACGAAAGTGAAGTGTGAGGGTGCAGGTGCGACAGAAAAAAGGTGACAGAGTCCAGTAACTTTACGGGTGGTAAACTTTAGTGCAATACAAAAATACACAACAGGACCACTCACCAGGTGCAGTGCAAAGTAAGGTAACACTTGAGGTAGACTTTAAGTAGAAGTGAAGAAGCAGATAGAAGCTTGTGTTGCGAGGGAAGTGTGAGGGCTGTGCAGTAGCCCTTGTGTAATTACTCTGCCGAGATTGTATATTGTAGATTCTTGAGACTTGAAAAAAAAAAAAATGCCTTCTGCCTAACCAGCTCAGAGACTGCCAGCTTAGGTAACATGAGTCCCAGGTCTCTGTCTCTGGGCTTAGCTTACTCCTCAAGATTCCCCAAGGTACTCAAGTGTATTCAGTAGGATACTTCGGCTCTCTGCAACTTTGTTCTACTGGGGATTAGTCCCTCTTCCTTTTCTTTAAGGGTTGACTGTCCTGCCATTAAGAAGGAACCCAGGCATAGGCAAGGGGTACCTAGATTACAGTTACCCCACTTCTAAGGTCTAGCACTGCATAACTGTAGTCTCAGTGTCATAGCGATAAAGGGGAATACTTTGGTTAAGCGACTTGAATAGAACAGTCTCTGGTGAGTTAACTTGACTTTACTTGTACAGAGGACTAGGGGGCTACTAAGGGGACCTCTCCGGGAAGTATAAAACTCTGTTAGGGGACTGCGGAGACTTTATTGAGAAGAAGATACCTGTACTTAAGAGGACCTGTCACCCTGACTGCAGGGGCAGAGCCCGCCCGACCCCGGTAGAGCCCTGGATACTTACCCCTTCCTGGAAGTCCTGTTCCTGGACCCAGTCCGAGGAGATATTACCGACCCAAGCTGTGCTCACGTTATGCAAATCACCAGAGCAGTGACTGAGGCAGTCATTTTCTATGGATCTTGGACTAATCTCTAGTGATTAGCATAACTCGCACACAGCTTCGGGCGGCGATTTCTTCGCGCCGGAATCGGATCCAGGAGCGAGACTTTGTAGGGCAAATCAGCTATTTGCTGCTTTTCCAACCACTGGGGACCTTTGAAGTGTAGGATTTCTGGAGAAGAATTCTGATCAGTCCCACCAAACGTGGACAGGTAAGTTCCTCTGCGCTGGTATTTTCTTCTGCTTAAGGCTTAGCTAGCCATAACTTGTGAGGCTCGCACAGGAACAGAATATATGCTACCGCTTTACTTCTCTACTAGTCTACTACACTCTACTAGGAAGTAGGAGGCTTAAGTAAGCTGAGACTAATTTCCCATTGGTGGAGAAAAC
The DNA here is from genome assembly GCF_027789765.1 of Dendropsophus ebraccatus. Classification (NCBI taxonomy): domain Eukaryota; kingdom Metazoa; phylum Chordata; class Amphibia; order Anura; family Hylidae; genus Dendropsophus; species Dendropsophus ebraccatus. The sequence goes on from NW_027208850.1 coordinate 4,703, forward strand.
ACTAAAAAAGCGCCCCCCCCCCCCCCTTCACCAACAAAAAAAAAGTTTCTTCCAGCTACAATTTATCTCTTGTGAACCTGCCAGACAAACATCTTAGGCTCCGCACTTTTACAACAACCTCCACTTTTTATGTTTGTGCAGTAAAGTCAATAGGTCTGTGGGTTTCCCCCTGTATATAGGATCCCCTGCTGTGTCCCCATATAGCAATAATGTTTCCCCTGTGCTCTTCCCCCATAGTAATAATCCCCTGTGCTCTGTCCCCATAGTAATAATCCCCCCCTGTCTGCACCCCTATAGTAATAATCCTTCTGTGCTCTATCCCCATAGTATAATCCCACCTGTGCAGTCCCATAGTAATAATCCCACATTTGCTCCCCCCATAGTAAGTAATCGCCCTTGCTGCAGGGGCAGTGATATGACATCATTGCACCTGTTGGAGGGAAAAGATGTTTGCGGGGGTGGCGGGGGTGGCGGCCTTACCAATGCTGCGCATGTGCCACTAGGTGAGGTCCAGGGGGGTTTCACCAGCGCCCCCTAGCTGTCGGCGCCCCGTGCGGTCGCCCACCCCCCTGCATTTAGAAACGGCCCTGATCCCCCTCCCCACCAGTTTTGCTTAATAGATCTCTCTATTTTTAGGTACAATATATAGAGAGATCTATTAATCCAGGCCCCCAGGCAGGCAGAACCCCTCAGGGACCGTCTGATGGTTCAAGCAGTATAAAAATGATAACAGGTTCCCTTGAATTACCAATAAACAATTAGATGGGGGTTCCATAGCAAAACATGACAATAACTTAGTACTTTGGGCGACATCTATCAAGACCGGCGTACTAGTACACGTGTCTTAAATAAAGCCCTGCCTCCTTTTCCTGGATGGATTTAGGTCTGGCCCTGCACCTGACACAACAAATTGAGCGGGCGTCAATTATGATAGGAGGCCACGCCCCCTACCCACCCATCAGGCCAGTGGGGGTTACTGCTGGCATATGCTAGGGGGAAGGCAAGAATCCATGCCCTCTCCCTGGTGTACGCCAGGGGCGCAAGCTTAATAAGTGTCCCCCTTTGTGTTTAATGCAGATCATTTCCCACCAGTACCCTCCCTATTATCATATATCATCATAGAGTATAGTGACCGGTGACACCAGTATATAGATAAAAGAGGTGCACACAACTTATGACCTCTATAAAGTTCAGTAAGCATTCCTAGAAGCCTTTCTCATTCTGAATAGGACAACTTCTGTCTTTTGTGCCAATGGTCCATGGGGCTTGCTGTAAAGCATATCATTAAATGCTGTTAAAGGAAAACAGATAGCCAAGGGACCGGAAAGTATTTTCTTGGGGGGAAATGATGATGTCACCACTTGGGGGAAAGTGCCCATCCTGGCTGATGGACTGGCCTCTGAGCCAATCAGTGACTGCTGTGGCGTCCTGCCCCAGTCACTGACTGGCTGGGCGGCCAGTCAATCAACCAGGTCATGATGTCGGCTCTGGTTGAGATTCCCGAGCCTGGCTGGGGGCCTGGAGCGGCAACCCCGCCTTAAAAAAAAAAAAAAAAGTAATTGGCTGGACTTCTCCTTTAATCCATAGTACAAAGAGTCCATTATCCGCACAGACACTAATAATAACATATAGTTTGGTACAAATGTTGTGCGTATGTTTTTGGTCACTTTGCGTCTTATAATCTTTTATATTATCATTAAATATTGATTCAAAGCAAAGGCCTCCTAGTAAGAAGACCGACTCTTCATCATGGAGGGAGCAACTTTAAACTTCATTCCGGCATTGGATTATTTAATATTTTCCAGTGGAATGTTAAAGGGAGAATTTGTGGGATCATTTAGCTTATAAATAATGATCCTGTCATGTCTGCATGGGGAAATATCTATTCCCATTGCACATTCTGATACAGCAAATTAATATCAATAAATGCTGAAGAAAGCAAATTTCCTCTGCGCTTTGCTCTAGATCAGTGAGCATTGTAAAAATTCCCATATTTTATAGCGCAGTAGTATTTACTGAATCCATGTGATTTAAAATAATTAACAGAACATTGATAAGGACTTTTATCTGTAATTGTCTGGTAATAAAACACCTTAAGGGTCATTTTATGAATCCTGGAAAATATAGAGCACAGCAGATTTCAAGTCGTTTTGGCAGAGCGGCGATCAGTTTGCTGCCTGGCGGCCATGAATATTAAGTGTGGAAAAAATAGTCGGGGAACTGATCGTAGCAGGCCAATCAGATCGCTTCTTACATTCACTGGCTGGGGCAATAAATAAAAGAAGAAGTGAGGTTTAATTGGTTTCTATTAGAGATGACAGATCAGATTTAGTGGTCATTTTACAAAAAAATTGGATTTGTTAGAATTTGAACTTTTTGTGATTTATTTTGGATTCTTTTAATCCCCGATCCTGTTCAATCGGGAGGTAACTGAAAAGGCTTTATGGAACGCAATGTCTACTTACTATATTCAAAGGGCTGGCACTCTGCATCTGACCCAGCTGTTAAAGTGTAATGGTCATTTATTTTGTTAATTTTTTTTTTACAGAAATCAATAGTATAAGCAATTTTAAGAAACCGTGTATAGGTTTTATTAGGCAAAAAAAGGCTCTTTCTGTACCCCCCCCCCCCCAACACACACACACACACACCCCACACACACACAAAGCCATCTACATTACAAAGGAGCAAAGTCACAATGGGTTTAATAAGTCCATTATAACCTATAGAGGGGGGAGGGGACAAGATGGATGAGTGAGCAGGCAGAGTAGAGAAGCAGCTGTACAGTTTGGAGACTGTCTGGGCACATAAAACGCTGGATTCACAGATTTGAAAGGTCAGTGCTTATCTGTGAACTTGGTGATAGAAGATTGCAGGAAGTAGTGTTTTGCAGGGCTGCCTTTTCTCCTCTCCATGTTCACTCATACCCCTTGGCCCCACCCCCTCCATAGAGCATAATGGACACTGAAATCCTGCTTCTTCTGAAGTGAGAGGGGAGGCTGCAAAACAGCTCTTTAAGTACAAAAGGAAAGGCTTTTGCTTAATAAAACCTATTACAGAGTTTCTTAAAATTGCTTGTACTAATTGATACTTATTAATTTCTGCAAAGTGACATTTAAATTATGCTAACATTTTAAGTTACGCTTAAGTGTACAGCATAAGAGCAGGGACAGGTGTACATATCTTTCTGTGGGCTATCTATTTATCTCAAATCTATCTATCTATCTATCTATCTCCTATCTATCTATCTCCTATCTATCTATCTGCAGTATCTATCTATCTATCTACAGTATCTATCTATCTATCTATCTATCTACTGTATCTATCTACAGTATCTATCTATCTATCTATCTATCTATCTATCTATCTATCTATCTATCTATCTCCTATTTCTCCTTTTCTCTCTCTCTCTCACCACTAGTTACCATTTTCCACAATATACTGATCTGTTGATCTATAGGGTTACTGCAAATACAAAAGAATAAGACATAACCCCAGAATGGCCTCATACAGGACAGCCAATAAAATGTATAAACACTACACTAGACTACATAGGTAGTGAAATGAACCATAAGCTCTGTTAGGTACAATGGGTTATGGACCCACAGCAACACATAGTCATTACAGAAAACTCATATATTTCTCAAAGCGTCAAAAGCGTAGGAGGGATTGTGTTTACATGTGGGGCAAATAAAATCTACCAGCATTGCTCTACTACAGTTTCATTCCATGTAATATGTAGAACCTGGATGGAAATAATAATTGGTTTAAAACAAGAAGGTGTCATTGAGGTATAACAGATATCCCTTGTACCATGCCTGTAATCTCATACTCGCACAAAGCATGGCCAAAAAACGGTTTCCCATCGTTTTAAGTAATATCTGTAGGATTGAAGATTTTATTTCTGTTTATGCATTGGGGCATAACTTTTCTCCTTTGATAGTTTGTTGCTTTTAGCGTATCTAATAAAATGAAATAAGACTGAGCTGCATAAAATGATCATTGGTAGCTGAGGTTTATATGGAAATCAATGGGTCCTATCGCTAGTATATTATAGCTTCCACCATGGCCATATTGAAGGGTTTTTCTATGAAAGCTACTAGAGATAACTGAATACCTCCCCAACCCATGATCAGATATTAATACTCTATCCTGAAGTTATGGAAAACATTGCCAGTTGGGAAACCTCTTTAAGAACCTATGTAGTGCTCTGATATATCTACTGAAGGCTGCAGATGGGAGCTATCTGCTGTACGAGGGCCATCTACTGTATGATGGCTGCACATGGGGGCCATCTACTATACAGGAGCTGCACAGAGAAGCCTTATACTATATGGGGACTATACAGAGAGGATTCATATTATATAGAAGCGGTGCAGAGGGGCATAATGCTATATGTGACCTGCACAGAGGGTCCTGATACTATATGAAAGTTGCACAGAGGGCCTAATCCTATATAGGGACTGCACAGAGAGGCGTAATATTATATGGAAAATGCTCAGAGGGGCCTAGTTCTATACAGAAACTGCACAGACGGGCCTAATACTATATGGGAGCTGCAGATAGAGGTCTAATACTATATGGGAGCTGCACAAAGGGGCCTAATACTATATGGAAGCTGCACAGAGGGCCTTATCCTATATGTGGACGGCACAGAGAGGCCTAATATTATATGGAAGCTGCACAGAGGGGCTTAATACTATACAGGAGGTGCAGAGAGGGGCCTAATACTACATGGAAGCTGCACAGAGGGCCTAATACTATATGGGGACTTCACTGAGAGGCCTATTATTATATGAGAGCTGCACAGAGGTGCCTCATACTATATAGGAGCCGTATGCTTCTTTTCATGACAAGAGGCATCCTTGGTCATCTGGTTTTGCTGGGGTTTGCAGCCATCATTGTGATCCATTTGTTCACAGGATCGTATAGGAACTTGTAGATCATGAGCATATTCCTGTTCATTGATGGGAATACCCCTTTAAAATAACTAAATACCCTGGTCATAAGGGTTCTAGTATTAATCTGTTTATAACTCAGTAAACAAAATAAATAGCACTTTCAGACTGTGAACTTTTGTCCTGCGCTCCGGTCGCTCCAGGCCTGCGTTCAGATTGATCTCATCTTTTCATCATCTAAATGTAAACAGACAATTGTTTAATGTTTGTTCTCGTGTTTATCGGTTGGATACTAAGAAGCTATTGGAGACCATCAAAATAAACAGCAACTAGTCAACAACAGGAGAACTGCCAGGTCGAAAACTAAACTTCCCAACTAAACAGGACGGTACTTATACTAAGGTTTACTGGAGAGAAAGAACATCTGTACCTCAAGATTACATTTTTTACCATGAGAGATTGTGATAATATGTGGAGAACATGAGGATACTTATACCGTAGGTGGTCGGCAACCTCCGCCATCACTCCCAGCACTTGTCTCTCTGCCCTTCCATGTTGTTTTTGTCTTTCAGGGCTGTTCCCACTATGACCTTTACCCAGACGCATGCGGCTGATCTCACTTTGTCTTTTTGCATTTTATTTCCTCATGTTTTCTCTGCCTTACTGACCCTCCTGTCGACATTGAGTTTATACCTGGCTATCAGCCACCTAAACATCCCAAGCTCCGCTACGTCACCCCAGAGAAGATATGAGCATGCTCGAATCGGATCGTTTGGCATCTGAATATCATTGGCTGAAGAAGTTGGATGCAGCCCTAAGGAGTCTGGGAAAACATGGATACTGCATATGACTGAAGGGTGTTTAGGCTTGATAGAACTCTATAGGTTGAGAGATTTATCCGGATTTCTTGATAAGAAAATCGGATAATTTTTTCCTCACTTGTGAGTCAAAAAGTCAAGTAACATGGTGGATCCAGATCTTTCAGCATATTTTCCCAATGAATCTTTCCTATGTCTGGATCAATGTCTGAAGGCACACGACCTAAAACATTGGTCTATCATATCTTCCCCAGTTGTAGTCTTATATAATGTGTGGCTTCTGCCCCCCCCCCCCAGGCTCTAATGTGGAAGAAACCTGTAACCCTGATGTATAACAGCTAGATTGAGGTAAAGGACCCTGTCCTGCCCTGATAAGTGGATGTGGAACATGGTACATATAGCAAACATACACTACATACACTACACACACAGTGTGATCAAAGCCTAGCAACATTTATAGATAAATATATATAACTTGTAACACATTCATCATGTTTCTTAGTAACAAACAACTATTGGCAGAGATAAAAAGGGAGAATTTCACTTCCAGTATTTAGCATTTCTCAGTTGATTCTCTTGCTGCCATAGATGTATAGATTATCAGCAGGGGCTCCGGTTATTGTTCTAATTACCGAAATGTCTATAGCAACAAAATGTACAGGAATACATGAACCGCAATGAATGGAGCAGCTACATCTACAGTATCTATCTATCTATCTATCTCTCTATCTATCTATCTATCTATCTATCTATCTATCTATCTCCTATCTATCTATCTATCTATCTATCTATCTATCTATCTATCTATCTATCTATCTCCTATCTATCTAACTATCTATCTATCTATCTATCTCCTATCTATCTATCTCCTATCTATCTATCTATCTATCTATCTATCTATCTATCTATCTATCTCCTATCTATCTAAAAAAAAAAAAGTCCACAGCACTCGTTGGTGTGTATAGGTGTTGGTGCGGATGGAAAGATGACAGAGTTCTAGTGATATAAAAATATTACAGCTTTACTCTAGAGTCTCTTGATAGTACAATACACTTTTGCATAAAATAGATAAATCTTTACATAGACTTTAGCACTTGAACTCGTTTGTGCTGAGGACATGCTTGAAGAAGTAGAGTATAGCAGATGTAGTTGTAGCGGTGCTTGAAGGGTTCAGAGTAGAGTAGAGTAGCATAGAGGAGAGGAGCTTGTCAAGGGAGTCCCAACCCAATGTAGCAATGTACTCTGCTGGAACTTGAGAGAATACTTGAGAGGGAGAAGCTTACTTGTACCTGTGTATAGACTTTAGTCTGACCACCTTTTGCTCTACAGTGTCAAGTGACTGATCCTCCTAGGGTGATACAAACTTAGCCTTGGTTACCTGGACGAAGATAAATTCCTGGGGCATCCCAGTTACCTGTACTGCAAGATAGGATACGTAGACCTTCTGGTAGCTTTGTCCTATCCAGGCTAGTTGGGACTGGTTCACGGCGTGGGCTAGGATGTTCCCAGACCCTTCTCCCTTTGTAGTGTTTAGCACTGCATAGTAGCTATAGCAGTAGTATAGAAAGAACTAAGGAGGAGATTTATCAAACATGGTGTAAAGTATAATTGGCTCAGTTGCCCCTAGCAACCAATCAGATTCCACTTTCCATTCCTCACAGATTCTTTGGAAAATGAAAAGTAGAATCTGATTGGTTGCTAGGGGGAACTAAGATAATTCTACTTAACACCAGTTTGATAAATCTGCCCCTAAGTGTCTCTAGCTGCATCTAACCACACATGTCTTAGACCAGATCAGACTAAACTGAACTGTTCAGAGCCAGGCACTGACTCGGCTACAGCAGGGACGTGTGTGTGTCTTTCTTCCATGAGAATCTTGGTAAGAACTGACGCTGCTCCTCCTCCAACCAAGTGCCTTCCTACAGGGGCTAAGTAAGGTACCCTGTGAGTGGTGGAAAGGGATGTGTGCAAAAGAAAGAAAAGAAGAGATAGGTTAGAAGCAAAGACCATCTCCCATAGGTCAGCAAAGGCACGTGGTAAATGCAAAACAGTAACCCATTCCTAAGTTTAGCTGTGAAACACATAAGCGCATACATATAGAAAATACTGATATCTAGTGGTGAAACTATAGAATACTACCTTCATCACCACTTAACCTGGAGTAAGAAGCTTTTGCAAAAGGTGTACAAGAGAAAAGAACACCCCCGTGGAATACCACATTATCTATCTATCTATCTATCTATCTATCTACTCCAATCTACTAATATCTATCTACCTTTCTTTCTGTTTTCTATCTGTCTCTTTATTTGTATCAATCTATCTTCTTTTTTTTATCCACTGTATCTACCTACTCCAATCTACTTCTATCTATCTAATGCAGTCTACTCATATTTATCTAGCTTTCGTTCTGTTCTCTGTCTCTTTACAGATACAAAATTATCAATTTATATTTCCTTTTTATCCACTGCATCTATCTACTCCAATCTACTTATATTATCTTTCTATCTATCTCCTATCTATCTATCTATCTATCTATCTATCTATCTATCTGTGTAATATCTACCTTGGAACAATTACTTCTAAAACATTTCCCTCTACACGCCACCAATTTCTGAACCTCCTTTGTAAATAAGTGACTTCTCATTGCTGACAGAATCATTAAAATCTCCCCAGCCCGGGGGGACTGCACTCCGCCGCCCATGCCAACCTGCCCCTTCAATTAGACCCCTAAAATTCAGACCCTGTTTGTTAAGTTGAGTAAATATTTTCCCTGATGGGAAAAATCAAAGCTCTGTGCTATTTCGTCCTGGTAAAGCTGATTCCTGTTGAGCAGCAAATCAGAACTTTCAAGTCATTTATGCAGCGTTGCACTTTGTATTCACATCCACTGACATAAAGAGTTCTTTATAAATTGTTCTGATAATCCTATCATAACCGACTGCCCTATTCCAGACTAATGTAGTAACAATGTGACAGGGCTGGCTGTAATAGACGTCCCGTGACATGTCTCACTGTGTAAGACAATGCACGTCATCAATATAACAAGCTGCCTTATCACTGTAACCATACTGCGGGGGACTATGTGTGTAACATGTACAGGGATGGACACAATGGTTAATATTAGTTTTGCAGTTTATAGTTTCTGCCATAAACTCTTTGTTGAACTCAAAAAAAGTAGCAGACTGGCCATTTGGGAAGCTGATTACATGTGGTCACTAGTTTGATCTATTAAAGTCTAAAGAAACACCTGTGCTATATGTCGGAATGTCTTTTTATATTCTGTGATATACTAGTGACTAGACATGAAAAATATGATTCAGAACAAATCCGTCTAAATCCAGATGCTTCAGGTAAATCTGTACCAGAGCGGGGAGCCTGTGCTTCTGTACTTATTATTACAGCCGTCATACTTCACATTCACTGGGGATAAGCGGGGACACCGAAAGCATCACCACTTATACAGGTCAGAAACTCTTCAAACCTTCTCTGAGCAGGAGGTATACAGTATATATCTCCTGCTCAGCACTTAGTTTCCATGGTGCCCTGGCATAGGGTGCTATTGATACTGTGCAGAGGAGCAGGGACTCCTGTTAAAAATCTGTTGCTTCTCTAAGTTACGTTGTCAATCACAAATAGTAAAAGACAGGAGACCCAGCTCTTCTAGAGTAAGTATTGATTCAATATGTATTGCTGATCACTGTCTAATGGAGGTCAGTGGGGATGCATTATCACTTACTGTATCTCCTTACACTGAACAAGAGTCATACAATGTAGGAGGCATACACTGTATGGGATATACATTAAACAGGAGGCATACAATATAGTAGGGACACACTGAACAGGAGACATACAATATAGTAGGGATATACTGAACAGGAGGAATACAATATAGGAGGCATACACTGAGCAAAAGGCATACAATGTGGGAGACATACACTGGGCAGGAAAGATACAATGTAGGAAGCATACATTGAGCTGGAGGCATACAATGTGGAAGGCATACACTGAGCAGGAGCATACGATATAAGAGCCTGGGAGGCATACAATGTAGAATAATACACTTAGCAGGAGGCATACAATGTAGATGGCATACCCTGAGCAGAAGGCATACAATGTAGGAACCTAGGAGGCATACAATGTAGAATAATACACTGAGCAGGAGGCATACAATGCAAATGGCATACCATGAGCAGGAGGCATACAATGTAGGAACCTAGGAGGCATACAATGTAGAAGCATACACTGAGCAGGAGGCATACAATATAGAAGGAATACACTGAGCAGGAGGCATACAATGTAGAAGGCATACACTGAGCAGAAGGCATACAATGTTGGGGGTATACCTTTTGGTCTCCTGGAGACACTCACCTCGTGAAAACAGGAGTTTGGGAGAATTAATGAGGATAGTTTTTGGCCGATAGGTATTTAAAGAAAAAAATAAAAATAAAAAAATTCCACAATTATTATTTTCCTTTAAATTTTCTCAAAATTATATGTTGTACATTTAGAAGTGCCATAAACACACAATTTGTCAGGAAAAATATTCTCATATTTGGTTATGTTTACAGAAAAATAGAACACTAAAAAAAAAAAATCTACATGGTGAGGAAAAAATTCTTGATTAGCATATAGCAAACTTCACTATTTTTCTAAAACGGAATTAAAGACTGGTATTAACAGTAAGTAAAATAAATAAAATAAAGTGGGCAAAATAAAAATTTATTTTATGAAATGGGCTGATTTTATGCGGCTCCATATATTATTTTAGGTCGTTATTCGTAATTTCCTTAAAATGAGAAAGAAACCTTTTGAACATTCATACACATTTTCATGCTTCAATTAGTTTCTATTAGATATGGAAATTCTAGGAAATGGCTGCAAATAACCGAATTATCAGACAATATCAATTTTCATGTACTGTAAATTCATGTAACTGGATCCATGACATTCTGCTGATAAGGTTTAAAGGAAAATTATATCAAGATTATATTATATGTAAAAGGCACTAAAAAAAATTCTATGTACATTACAAATAAATATTTAATTTTCGTGATTAGAGTTTAACTTTGATTTACACTTTTTTTTTTTTTTTTGCTTTTTTTATTATTTTAATCTGATGTGTCTTACATTTTTAGAACAGACTGGAAGCTTTCATTGGTCATAAGGTTTCACTAATATGACATGATTAAAGCAATGGGTGTAAAAGAAAAGTGCAAATTATAGTGCACAAATTTGCACCATTTCTGGGGAGGGTGTAAAAAAACCCTGTATACTCACCTCACCTGTATACCATACCTCCGGTGCCTCACTGCTCTCTGTTTTTGCCTGGTTCTGTGTCCTTCTAACCCCACATGACCCACCTTTTCATCCAATCAATGGGCGTAGCTGTGTTCCTCCTCAGTCAGTGATTGGCTGAGTGGGCAGGTCACATGACAAAAAAACAGAAAAAGGTGGAGGGAGGCTAAGCATTATGGATGTGGTGAAGCTTTCACATCCTTTCACAGATTTTGCACATCTGAAAAAGAAATACAGCAATCTTGAATAGACTGGTGAACATTGGCTACTGGAACCTTCACTCAAAGATCACACACTGGTTAAAGAAGTTATCCGGTATTTAATATTTTTTTTTATATATATATCGCTGCCCTGTTGGTAAACACAATAAACATGTTATGCTTGCCTCTCCACGATCCCCCGGTGTCCTGATGCGGTTTTGCCTGTGTCTCCTGCGACTGCAGCCCCGCTACTTCTTAAACAAACTCGTTTTAGGAGTGACAGCTCACTCAGCCAATCACTTATTGAGATGGGATAGCCCCATGGCCAGTAATTAGCTGAGTAGGCTAAGATAGGTAAATGAAAAGCTGAGGGCACTCACTCATACTCCTTTATTTCATTTCAAAACGGATAAAACCTTTCGTTGACACGCATCATGAGACGGCAGAAGCCATAATCCTACATGTTCAACACACATGATGGCCATTTCACGCGCATGCGCGCTTCATCAGATAAGTGGGCTGTCACTCCCGAGACGAGTTTGTCTTGGAAGTAGTGGAGCTATAGTCAGGGTGGGACACCGTGGGAGTGCGGAGAGGTAACATGTTTATTATGTAATGGGTGAGAGGAGTTCAGTCGGCACCAGCAGTTAACAACACTATCGTGCGGCTGCGAGCTAGGGAATATGCAGCAAAGTTCAGTGCAAGTCCACCCTATGATCGGGGTGCAGGAAACAGCCAAGGACAATGGAATATACAAATGGAGAGAAAGGAATCCGCACTCACCGGTCTGCAGATAGAAGGGTTTATTGTTCCATACACCAGAGGCAGGAGCTGGGAGGGGGAAGGTGTTACGCAGGTAACAATAAACCTGCGTAACACCTTCCCCCTCCCAGCTCCTGCCTCTGGTGTATGGAACAATAAACCCTTCTATCTGCAGACCGGTGAGTGCGGATTCCTTTCTCTCCATTTGTATATAACATGTTTATTATGTTTACCAACAGGAAGCAACATATATGAAAATGTTAAACGGTGGATAACCCCTTTAAAGTCCCAACTAGATAAAGTCATATTGATTTGTGGGGTGCCAACAGCCGATACTCCTGTCAATCAGCTGTTTTACACAGGGAACTAGACCGGAAACCATTGGCTCCATTCACTGTGTTCCAGTGACCACGCTGAGCTGTAGTAACTACATCAGGCCACAGAGACAACTGTTTCCAGTCCTTTGAGGGGCAAGAATAAATGAGGGGACCTGAAGGTTATCAGAGAACTCTGCACAAATATATAAATTTTATCGTTTTTATGTGTATAGCACCAACTTAATATTAGTTTTGGTCCTTGTCCCTACTAGGGCTCCTAATCTAAATTCGCCTATCTGTATATTTTGTGAGGAAACCAGAGTACCTAGAGGAAACCCACACAGACACATTGGTGGGATTTGAACCAAGGATCCCATTGCTGCATGGTTACAGGGCTGCAGACACTGGTGCAGGCCGGGGGTGGGGGGAAAACATAAATAAGCTATAGTTACCCATGCCCATACCCCTGCAGGGCAGTGTCACCAGCTCTCTGACAGCCTCTGGTCTCCTGCAACTTCTACTCTGGCCACCTCATGTGATGGCTAAGAAATGCCTGCTCAGCCAGTCAGTGACTGAGGCGGGACACTGCTGCAGTCACTGATTGGCTGAGCAGGTACAACAGGACAGGAGAAACAGGAGACGGGCAGATGTCCCTGCACTGCCGGGGTTAGAGGACAGTAAGTATACCTTCCTTATTTTGTTCCCCTCAGCCCCTGCCTGCATCTGGATTTTAGATTTAGCCAGAGTTCCCCTTTTAGGGGTTGTCTGGGCAAAATCCAATTACAGGGAAACAAGTCATATGCACATGTCCCAGTCCCCTACTGCTGCTCTCGCTCCATTCTGGTCTCCTGCTTCTCCTGGTTCCTATGATATCACCACAGGATCAACCCACTCAGTCAATCAGTGACAATAAGTTGGGACCTCTGCTGCATTGCAACTTTTGGGTTTGCTGGGACAACCATTTTAAAAGGTTACACTTCCTCTACAATGGCTTGTACAGGGTTGTAGTCATAAGGATCGAAGAACGTGGTCACCTTTCAAAATGGCTGCTTCCACCATTCATATGCCATTAAGAAAATCAAATTGCCTTCACGTATCATGTAGCATTTACTACATCGTAAATTGAGCTGAAAACTCAGAGCAAAACAAGTTCTAAATTAGCAATGTGGAGCCAAGGTTCATCAATATGTAAAAGGCAATTAGAAAGTACAACATTTCATTAAAAATATACTGTCTCCAGGCAACGGAGGTTGATTACAGAAGAACAATTCTCAACAGAAGTTGGTTATTTCATGACAGCCTCCCCCCCGTTACTGGACTCTGTAAATCCCCTGCTCGATGGACTGCTGGAGGCCTGGCATTTCCATGGACACTTTGCTACTGGGCTGGCTTAACTAAGTCTAGCATGTAAAATGATTATAATCAAAAGCAGTGAAGTTTTCCTCTACCATGTGGACTTCATTTATATTATTTCGTATAAAAATCCCCACTCAATAATTATTTATTGAGACTCCTTAGAATTATATGGATAGAAGTAAATTCATCCTATAGAAAAAGTGTGGTCAATTAGAAGTAACAAGAACAACGCAGTATTTTTCTAAAGAACAGCCGTTGTTTTGCATTAAAACAACGGCCATTCTTTTCATACTGCAATGATATGCATTAAAGTCAATGCATTAAAAAATGTTTGTTTAAAAAAAAATAATAATAGTGCATTGTGTAAACATAGCCTTAATATGGTATACACTTGGGCAACCACAAATTTGTGCTTGTTTTGGAAGTACAGTAGAATAGCCACGTGATGTTGCCAGTGTTGGAACGAATAGACATTCCAGACATGTTTTTAACCAAATTCGATGATCACAATATGGCACCTGCCCCCTCTTGTTTCAGAGAGTATACTTCAAAGACTAGTGCAGGGAGGAAGTGAGTGTAGAAGAAAAGAAAGGGTAATTCAGATTCATAAAGAAGCAGGGACATCTGTCAAAAAAACAGGAGTCCCAGCTCTTGCTCCTGTATAATGTGCAGTAAGGTACAGACTCTATGCTGCTCTGTAGTGTTTACTGAACTTGATGAAAATGTCCGGGTTCGGCAACTCCTCTGAATCTGAACACTCAGCATGCAATTCCCTAAAAAACATGCATACGGCCTATCCATACTCCCTAGGGTTGCATCCAACTTCTCCAGATGTCAAGGAGTTAAATGCAGAGCATTCAGGTTCAGAGAAGTTGCCGAACCCGGACGCTTTCATCAAGTTTGCTCAGTAAAATTCAGCATCACAGCTTACCCATGGGACACCTGACACATTTATTGAGAACATTTGAATGTGAATTGAGTGGTGAGGCATACAATATATTCCTTGCCGATTATTGCTCAAGAGCAAGGACTCCTGTCCAGTCCTCACCAAAAATAAACTGCGACGTGGCCAGTGAATGGCTTAGTGAGTCTGTCTCGGAAGTGGAGCGGGATTGCTCGACCGGCGACCTGAAGATGCCGTAACCAAACAAACAAACCACAGGATTACGGGACGGTAAGAATAGGCTGGTTTTTTTATGTTCTCCTCAGAGGGAACAACATATTAAAAATGTACTTTGGGCGAAATACCATTTTAAAGGGTTAAAGGGAATTTGGCAGCTGGAATTCAGGTTTCAAACTGTTGACATTGTTAGTTTTTAATGCAAAGAGAACTGAGCATTTTGCACGCTATGGAGGCACGGACAAATCTATGAAAGGTGCCATGTGTATCTTTGACCTGCGACAGCAGTTTGGAATATGAACTGAACTGGAGCTGGATTCTCTTTAAACAATGTCATTTTTTAATTAAACATTCCCTTTTGAATATAGGGTGTCTGACTGCTTAGACTCCTCGTAACTCACAGTAATCTGGGAAAAGATCAATTTCCCTACATCACTACTAGAGGAGAAAAGAAGAACTACACTGTTGGCATTAAAAACAATAGATGTTAATGTCTTAGTATTGTTGGGATATATACACTTTTTTTTAAAGAAGGGGACTCCTCTCCACCAACTAAAAATTCTCTTGGTTTGAAAAGGACTTTAATAACCAGATTTTATAAACCCCTCCAAAATTAGGTGACAGGACCATGGATGGATAAGTTTATGCCATCTGCAATATACCTCCAGTTCCTTTTTTTTTTTAACAGTTTTTCTTTGTGGTTCCAAATTCCATTGCATTCCAAGTGTATATAATAAATATATAAGAATGTTTAAATATTTATATTGTCTAAATAATTAAGTCTCGTGCACAAATCAAAGAAACAAATTAGGGTGGAATGAATTGGCTGTCAATTTCAGTTTCACGGAAGACGGCAACATTTCTTTCATACTAAGTTATGCCCTGTTATGGGCAGGAAAAGCATTTGTTTCTGAAATGACCACTTTCTAAGTACAGGTATTGATTAGTTTCTGTTAATTGTGGAAAGCTGAGAAGAATTTACATAGCTATACCATAAATTCAAAGACTACCATGTCTATAAAAATAGTGTTCCCTCCTTATAACAGCAAGACCAAAAATTACTACCCCTGTCCATTGATGGATAGTTCCATAGTCATACCATCAACGTAAGTAAGATCTGTGGCTGGATATTTCCATGGTCATACCATCAATGTAAGTAAGATCTGCGGCTGGATAGTTCCATGGTCATACTATCATAGTAAGATCTGTGGCTGGATATTTCCATGGTCATACCATCAACGTAAGATCTGTGGCTGGATATTTCCATGGTCATACTATCATAGTAAGATCTGTGGCTGGATATTTCCATGGTCATACCATCATAGTAAGATCTGCGGCTGGATAGTTCCATGGTCATACTATCATAGTAAGATCTGTGGCCAGGGCTCCAGACTAAAAAATTTACCAAGGAGCCATTGGCTTCTAACCTGAAAAATTTAGGCGCGAAAAAGAATATTTGGTCGCCAACATTTTAAAACATGTAAAATTAATGTTATGTTAAATGGGACTTACTGTGTGCAGAGGCCACGGCAGCAGAATCCTCCTCCTCCTCCTCCTCCTCCTTTACATCCTTTCTTTTCTTAGTTTGAAAACGTTCAACATGGAAACTTGCAACTTGCAGTGTATACATACACACACACTGAGGGAAGTGGTACTGTGCAGTGTATATACATACAGACACTGAGGGAAGTGGTACTGTGCAGTGTATATACATACAGACACTGAGGGAAGTGGTACTGTGCAGTGTATATACATACAGACACTGAGGGAAGTGGTACTGTGCAGTGTATATACATACAGACACTGAGGGAAGTGGTACTGTGCAGTGTATACATACACACACACTGAGGGAAGTGGTACTGTGCAGTGTATATACATACAGACACTGAGGGAAGTGGTACTGTGCAGTCTATATATACAGACACTGAGGGAAGTGGTACTGTGCAGTGTATATACATACACACACACTGAGGGAAGTGGTACTGTGCAGTGTATATACATACAGACACTGAGGGAAGTGGTACTGTGCAGTGTATATACATACAGACACTGAGGGAAGTGGTACTGTGCAGTGTATACATACACACACACTGAGGGAAGTGGTACTGTGCAGTGTATATACATACAGACACTGAGGGAAGTGGTGCTGTGCAGTCTATATATACAGACACTGAGGGAAGTGGTACTGTGCAGTGTATATACATATACACACACTGAGGGAAGTGGTACTGTGCAGTGTATATACATACAGACACTGAGGGAAGTGGTACTGTGCAGTGTATATACATACAGACACTGAGGGAAGTGGTACTGTGCAGTGTATACATACACACACTGAGGGAAGTGGTACTGTGCAGTGTATATACATACAGACACTGAGGGAAGTGGTACTGTGCAGTGTATATACATACAGACACTGAGGGAAGTGGTACTGTGCAGTCTATATATACAGACACTGAGGGAAGTGGTACTGTGCAGTCTATATATACAGACACTGAGGGAAGTGGTACTGTGCAGTGTATACATACACACACACTGAGGGAAGTGGTACTGTGCAGTGTATATACATACAGACACACTGAGGGAAGTGGTACTGTGCAGTCTATACATACACACACTGAGGGAAGTGGTACTGTGCAGTCTATACATACAGACACTGAGGGAAGTGGTACTGTGCAGTCTATACATACACACACTGAGGGAAGTGGTACTGTGCAGTCTATATATATACAGACACTGAGGGAAGTGGTACTGTGCAGTCTATATATACAGACACTGAGGGAAGTGGTACTGTGCAGTCTATATATACAGACACTGAGGGAAGTGGTACTGTGCAGTCTATACATACAGACACTGAGGGAAGTGGTACTGTGCAGTCTATACATACACACTGAGGGAAGTGGTACTGTGCAGTCTCTATATACATAGACACTGAGGGAAGTGGTACTGTGCAGTCTATATATACAGACACTGAGGGAAGTGGTACTGTGCAGTCTATATATACAGACACTGAGGTAAGTGGTACTGTGCAGTCTATATATACAGACACTGAGGGAAGTGGTACTGTGCAGTCTATATATACAGACACTGAGGGAAGTGGTACTGTGCAGTCTATACATACACACTGAGGGAAGTGGTACTGTGCAGTCTATACATACACTCTACCAATCAGCCGCCCAGGCCGCGGTCCCCCCACACAGATTAATGGCCGGCTGCCACCCCTGCCGTCCCTCCGGTTGTACTCACACACTCAATCCTGGTGCCGCTGGGGTGAACTTGAAGAGAGGCGTGAAGAGAGGCGTGAGGAGAGGCGCTGGAGGAGTGTGGCGCCTCTGCGGCCGTCCGTCCAATGAATGACGGACGTGCTGGATGACGTCGACGGAGAAGCGTGTCCCCGCACACGTCATCCAGCACGTCCGTCATTCATTGGACGGACGGCCGCAGAGGCGCCACCTGCTTCGGTGCAGCGTGCGGAAGTCCTTAAAGAGACAGCGCGCCGCCGCCACCGGGGCCAGTCGCAAATGGCGCCCAGATTAATAAATCTGGGCGCCATTTGCAAGATATCAGTCGCATTGGCGACCGTTTTGGTCGCCATCTGGAGCCCTGTCTGTGGCTGGATATTTCCATGGTCATACCATCAATGTAAGATCTGCGGCTGGATAGTTCCATGGTCATACTATCATAGTAAGATCTGTAGCTGGATAGTTCCATAGTCATACCATCAATGTAAGATCTGCGGCTGGATAGTTCCATGGTCATACTATCATAGTAAGATCTGTGGCTGGATATTTCCATGGTCATTCCATCAATGTAAGATCTGCGGCTAGATAGTTCCATGGTCATACTATCATAGTAAGATCTGTGGCTGGATATTTCCATGGTCATACCATCAATGTAAGATCTGTGGCTGGATATTTCCATGGTCATACCATCAATGTAAGATCTGCGGCTGGATAGTTCCATGGTCATACTATCATAGTAAGATCTGTGGCTGGATATTTCCATGGTCATACCATCAATGTAAGATCTGTAGCTGGATATTTCCATGGTCATACTATCATAGTAAGATCTGTGGCTGGATATTTCCATGGTCATACTATCATAGTAAGATCTGTGGCTGGATAGTTCCCTGGTCATACCATCAACGTAAGATCTGTGGCTGAATAGTGCCATAGTCATACCATCTTATTATTCCATTCTTGTAGTATATAAAGATGTTAACAACATATTGTTTGGTTCTTTAGTGTTATGTGCCACTACTTTAGGAAATTGGTTCTTACTATTATGATCGGGGGCCATGGTTGTAACCATAGGAAGTCTAGACATTGTGGTCAGACCATTTTGCCCTTTATCAGTCGTCTACTTTAAATGAGGCACAACAGGTGTGGACTCTGTTACTCAGATACTAGAAATCGAATTATTGGTGTAAACTGAGCTTCAAAAAGTGCACATCACGGAACATACTAAATGTCTGCAAAAATTTGCATCTCGGCACTCACTAATAAAAGTGTACAAGGGTCTTCAGAGGTTGGGTGTGTTGTTTAGGTTTTAGACAGATTTATGAAGAAGAAACCCAGGCCCACAAGTGCCAAAATAAATGTGCACTTTTTAATTTGTTTTTGGCACAAATCACAACAACTAAGGGTGCTTTTATATGGGATGATCTGCAGGCATAGTATGGAAAGCTGGCTAGACTGGGAGAGTACTACGGGAAGCTGGCTAGACTGGAGGAGTATTATGGGAAGTTGGTTAGACTGGAGGAGTACTATGGGAAGTTGGTTAGACTGGAGGAGTACTATGGGAAGTTGGTTAGAATGGATGAATACTATGGGAAGTTGGTTAGAATGGATGAATACTATGGGAAGTTGGTTAGACTGGAGAAGTACTATGGGAAGTTGGTTAGAATGGATGAATACTATGGGAAGCCAGTTAGACTGGGGGAGTTCTATGAAGAGTCGGCTTGAATGGAAGAGAAATGCCGGGATTGGTAATCTTTGCCGTCATATACATTTTATCCAAGGATTTTCAAGGGAATTTTTTTTTGCCAGTCTAGGGTCACTCACTGTGCTATCAAACTCTATCATTGTAACTGTGTTTATAAAGAACAAGTATGAAACGCAAAAACCTTTCTTGTTCTATTATGCTTTTAAAAAATTTTATCTAGAAAAAAAAAAGGCTCATGTCCTTAAGAAAGTCAATCTCTACAAAAGATCAGATCATTTTCATTTAAGTGTGTAATACATCCTTCGAGATGTCATTACTTCATAGAACAATTGTTTAAAAAGTCTTCCTTAAAAAGCAGGTTCAACTTATTGTGCTAAGGGGCCTCATCAATATCCGCACAGCCGTGCAGGCAGCTAGGAGGCCAGTCCATTAATGAAATGTTAATGACTGAATTAGACCTGGAATCACTGATGTGGGATGAACTGCTGTGAGTCCATTAGCATCAGACGAGCCTGCTGGGGAGAGAGTAAACACAAAGCCAAATGAAAAACCAAATTGTGAGTGCTGTCAAGTTTGCGTCAAGTAGGTGCTTCAAACATTCTAAAATGTAAGAGTTACCTATCTATTTCATATCTATCTATCTATCTATCTATCTATCTATCTATCTATCTATCTCCTATCTATTTCATATCTATCTATCTATCTATCTATCTATCTATTTCATATCTATCTGTCTATCTATCTATCTATCTATCTATTTTTTAGTTCTATTACCTAATTTACCTTATTTACATAGGTGTGTTCAGTTATTAGACAACTGTAATAGTATATATATATATATATATATATATATATATATATATATATATATATATATAATCCTGTATATTTCAAAAAGCAATGGGAATTCAGTCAACTGCAATACTTGCCTGGAATAGTCCATTTCGCCATACAGGATAAAGGTGCTGTGGTCTGAAAGTGGGGAGGGCGCAAACAATGTCACAAAACCCGCCTCTGTGATACAGTTATCGGTAATTAAGAATAGTTTTTTACAAACATGACAGATCAGAGAATAAAGATAAAGCTACTTTTGTTATAGAGAAACTATTAGCGTGTTGGATTAATCTAACCTTCCGGTAGCTCCTTATTGCACATGGGGTGCTGAGGATGAAGGTATGTGTCTTATCTTCATCCTCAGCGCTGTTTCAGTGCAGTCTGTATTGTAATCCTGCAGCCAGGATTCCCCCAGCCTGAGCCCGCTACACTTATAATCTTTAGAAGGGGCAGGACGGTCAGGGTTGGACCACCACTCTGGGGGCAGTAGGGCCTTACCGGACCCAGGATTAGGCTATGGTAACATGTAGTATGAGACCAGCCGTTCCGTGACCTGGCCAGGTCGCGGAACTGACAGTCTCAGAAGAGATCATCCCGGCCTGTACTGCAGTACCAGTACCAGGAGTATCATTGCGCGCCCGCATCAGAACTCCCCACAGCACACAATGGAGCATGCGGCCGGAGCTGCACGCTCCATTGTGTGAACTGACAGAATTCACTTTCCTACGGCACCGCTAGGGATCCCGGACGAAGTGTATACTATGTGTATACACTCTGGTCGGGATTTCCTCAGCCTTCAACACTACGTAGATACTGCAGAAAACACGGCCATTGTAACAACGACCGTGATTTCTGCGGAACTTACGTAGTGTGAACATAGCCCTACACTACAAATTGCACAGGAATGACGCTGAGGATGAAGGTAAGAACATTAAGAGATGTCAACGGGTTAGATTCATCTTAACTGCTGATAGTTTCCCTTTAAATAACTAACAAGAAACTGACAGCACTGACAGCTAAACATCTCCGTGCTATACATCCCTGTGTTGTCAGTTTCTTTCTTTTTTTTTTTTAAATCTAGTTCCACTTTTTCCACTGAGCACTCACACTACCTATCTCTTTTCCCTTAATGCTTCATATGGAAGAGCTCTCATCCGTTTGGCAGATAACACAGATAACACTGATCTAACACCATTAGGTATAAATGATGTTTAAAGCTTTTAAAGGGGCCAATAAATAACTTGCAAGAACACTATCTTTACAAGGTGGCACCAGGGAGAGAGTGTTCTTTCTTCTGGAGAAAAGCTTTTTACATGGGCCGATCATCTTAGAAATGGTCATTGCAGAGTATCGGGCCATGTAAAAAGACCAGGAAACAGCCAATGAATGGCCATTTTTTGGCTGATTGGATCTCTGGTGCAGCCCTTTAAATGCATTGTTGTCTCTATGTAAACAGGAGATGTACAGTTGACCATTGACTGGTCCAAAATTAAGGAACAACAAACGAGTGCTGATCATTGAGTTCAGTGCTTGCTTGCCCATCAACCTGGGTAAAAGGGCCCTCAGAAGACGACACATGTCTCAAGGAGAAACTTTACCCTCCCTAAGTCCCATGACAAAGTGGGCAACCCACTCCAGACTAATGAAGGGTGAGATCTTAAAACACCTGTTTACAAATAGGTAAGTCTTCCATCTGAAGGAGATTTTGGCTTGGCTCCCTAATCATTATTTAAGACTTTTAAAGGAGAAGTCCGGGGTCGGACATTTTTTAAAAACAGCAAGAAGCAGGTGGCTGAACATAACAACAGGCACTCACCTTCCCAGCTCCAGGTCTGGGGATTGCTTTCTTCCAGTTCCTGGCCACTGACTGGCTTAGCTAGGCTAACGTATTACATCCTGGGTCCCCCCTGAGACCAGGCCACTTCCTAGTCTGTGACTGGGACAGTGGACCCCACACTGGAGCCAGGGAGGTAAGTGCCTGTTGTTATGTTTAGCCACCTCCTCCCTGGCTGTTTACAAAAAATGTCCCACCTTATTCTTCTCCTTTAAAGAGGAAAACTGCCCAGAGTAGTAGCGAATCGCAATAGAAAAGCTCTCCTGCTCCGGACATCACTGTGTCAGACTAAAAAAAAAAAAACACCACTTCCCGCAGGACATACAGCAGATGGTAAGTACTCAAAGACTTGAGATTTTTAAATAGAAGTAATTTACAAATCTGTATAAATTTCTGATACCAGTTGATTAAAAGTATAAATTTCTGATACCAGTTGATTAAAAAAAGAAAGAAAAATTATGGAGTTGCCCTTTAACCTTTCCATATTGTATTCATTGACTTTGTCATCTTAAATTTTTAACTTTTGAAATTTTCCCAAAAAATTTCAACTTTCCCATTTAGGCGGTAATGATTTATTTAATAACCTACAATGCATCTGTCATTGCAGAGCGACATGCCACATAAATAATAATCTGGGTAAATAAACAAAACAGAAGAATAGGGGAGGCCAAATGTCAGCGCCCTGCCTTGTTTCAGATCTGCAGATTTCCCCTGTGATTTCCCCTGTGACATGCGTATGTCAGATTCTAGGAGCCGCCTGTACTTAAATATCATTTGAAGTTTTTGAATAATACACAAATGAGCCTTTACCGTGTCAACATTTCACCTCCGATGACTTCTCTCCATGAACGCCTATTTGCAAATATTGTGATGTTGCTAATATTTATGTCAAAGTCGAGCGCCATCATCATGCTAATGAGGCGTAATGGAATGAGTCAGGCCCGGGCGGCGTATTTTCCTTCGTGCGGACAGGACGCGCACTGCTTAGATTCCGGACACAGGGATAATGTCACAAAACAAAAAGGGTTTTCTACAAATGAGATTGATGAACAATTTACAAATAGACCCAATGACATATTTCCTGCGGTTAATGATTAACTACGAAATTTAGTTAAGTTCAAACGCATATAAAAATCAATGATCGCCTGGTGGCAGAAAGGACAAACATTGATTGATATTGCTTTTATTTTATTAGATGTTTTGTTTTTGTTTTTGAGATTTTTTAAAATAATTCTTTATCTATAATTTTAGATGTATTAACTCATTTGTTACAGATAAAAAAATATTTGATGGATTTGTATGGACGCATGTATGGACGCAAGGTAGGTAGAGGGAGACTAAGTGAAATATTAATGGTGAAAAATATTTATTAGCGTTATGTTATAAAGACTGGGGCATGTTGACGCTTAAAGGGGTTTTTAGGCTTGGAAAAAAGGTTCTGCTTTTTTCCATAAAGCGCAATAATCCAGTCCTCTGTTTGGGTGTGAGGTTATGCAGTTTAGTTTTATTGAAGTGAATAGAGCTTAATTGCAATACCATATACAATCTGTGGACAGGGGTGACACTGTATTTGAAAAAAATAATACAAGAATAATAATACAGAATAAAAAATAGATAAAAAAGAATACAAGACAGGTGAGGACCTGGTACTAGTACCCGTCCCGCCGTCCCTGTCTGCTTACCGCAACTGCCCTGAGTGGCAGCGGATAACTGGGCGACAGTCCCTAATGTTAGTATATGAGTATACAAGCCAGGAAGCCAAAACCAGAATCAGGAAACCAGATAAAATAATCAGCATAAACGCTAGCTTAGTCACTCTAACAAAGATTCTCTATCACAGGCAAGGAGTACACATAGAGTAAACATACTTATGGAGCCTGGAGTCCCAGCCCCAGAGCCTGATTGGGGCTAAGACTCCAGCCTCAGGGCTAATTACAATAGCTGACTGGCGGTGCTGCCTGCCAGTCAGTAATTACACATGATACACACCTATGGGTGAAGGGGAATTCACAAACCAAAACTAATGTGACAGTCAGATTCACTGATATACAGTATGCATTGCAGCTTCCACTCACTTTTGTAGCTGTGCCAGGTGCTCTTCATCCAGCTCAGATGCTTATTGCATTGTACAGATTGTATGATTTTCTAATATAATGATAAATTCTCTGTCTGCTGACAAATCGGATATAGGCACATATTTATTTATTATTTTTTATATATTCACATGTCCTCATACTTGCTTCTCTGTTTGCATGTTTTGCAAAACCAGTTTTCATTGCTACTCTATTTACGTTAACTTGCTATTCTCAAACATGCCTTACGTAGTTTGCGTTTATCACGTCACAGGGACTCCGGAATCACGTGATGCCGGAACGCACGTACGTAATGACGTGAGGACGTCCGGCCGCTCACGTGACCATGCCGGACCCGGACGCTGGATCTTGGCACCACAAGACAATGTGAGTTTATACAAATTTTGTTTTATATTTGTATGTTTTATATCTGTATGGATTTTATCTGCATCACCCTGTGTACATACCTCTGTAGCATCATTCACATTTATGGTGTCTTACCCGGAAGTGATGCTCTGTTCATGTCATGCCCCATATTATTTAAACCCCTGTTTTCCAATATGTTTCTGTACCACTTGAGAAAGGCCACCTCATACTTGGCGGCCGAAACGCGTCGTGATCTTAAATAAACACCCCTTCCATGTAAATAACTGCTTCAATCTGTGGTTACTGGACATCTGCGCCCTATCTAAGCCGGGATCCCATATGGTCCTAAAGCCTGCTGCGGCTGGTATATCTCTTCCTCTGATTGTACAGGAACGGGACTCCTGCTTTTGAGAAGAGTCCCTGTTCCTCTACATACTGCACTATTTCAAGGAAATTGTGGCACGTCCCAATTCAAAAATAATGTGACAGTCAGATTGACTGAACTTGGAACAAAATCTTGAAACATTCCATCTTCTTTAGTTATGGGTGTACACAGAGAATAATTCAGTAACCTGGTTGGCCACTTAAGATAATCCAGTTTCAGAGTTAAAGCAAATGTACCATCAGCCCCATCAGTTTAGCAATAACTTATCGGCGGCTGGGCGGCGGGGATCTTAGAGGTGTGGTAATTTTTTTTTTAAAAAACCACCGTTTCCCGCACAGCACCATTTTGTTCTTGTGCTCCGGCTCGCCTCGGATGGATCGGAGGTGGGCCTGGCGCCCCAAATGTGATGATCTCCCTTCAGTGACACAGCCCTGTTTAATGGCTCATTGGTTAGCCCTTTTGCTTTGCAATACTAAGACCTTGGGTTCGAATCCAACATCTGGCTACTTCTACCTAGAGTTTCTATGTTGTTTTACTTGTATTTTCTAGTTTCCACAAACAAAAAATACTGATAAGTTTTATTGCCTTCTATGGATTTGCACTTGAGCTCCAGTAGAGCCAGGGATAGATACGAGTGATGACAATCTCTGTACATTGCTGCAAAAGATGTCAGTACTATCTAACAACAGGGTATAAATATAAAACTAGACATTATTGATGGCATGTCCTAGCTATATGCTATCACTGTATTAAGTGTTAAACACCTTTACAGCTCAGTTGAGAATACAATACTGGCTAGAAGCCCGGCTCATTGGAAACAAAGCATCTGTACTCGGATAGTAGGAGAATGGAAAGTGGAGGATGACCGGCAATAAAACTCTTGTTCACACTTTCGTTCCAGTTCCTTTCTATCGGTTTTCCATTGCTCTTTGGCATCTTATCCAGTACAAAAACAGAAGCCTGAAATACTTATTTTTATTTAATAGGATCCGTTACATCACGCAGTATAATTCATCAGTCATATCTGTCACAGCTCCTGTACAGCATGAAACTTGTGTGAATGGAGAGTTTTATCAATTGTTACTGTTCTGTAGAGTTAAAGATCTTTTAGGGTGGGTTCACACGTATCGGATCCACAGCTGATTTCTCACTGCGTATTCGCAACGAGACCCGCTGCGCATCCCTGCCCAGTAAACTCTATGGGCAGACAAACTCGCAGCAGGATGTACATCCCGCTGCGATTTTACCAGCAGCCTGTCCCGTTAACCGTCGGCCGCCAGAGACTATACCTGGTCCCCGCTCCCGCTTGCGTTGGGGTTTCCGGTGACTTCACGTCCCGCTCGGCCAATCAGTGCATAGTCTTTGGCGGCTGAGGGTTAACGGGGCACACTGCTGTACTGCCAAATGCGGCATAGTAAAAATGTTGGCACGCAATACCGGCACCCAGGTAATGTCTCAGGATATAAGCGCTTTCAATCACACCCAGAGGGGTGATTACAGCGCTGAAACCCGCCCAGGACTGTGTCTACATGGAGGAGCCACACTCCCAGATGACTACTTGCCCGGAATTTACATACAGCGCGGAAGATTATAAAAGTAAGATTGCGGATTATATACAGATGGGACGGACAAGGGGATGTTTACAAAGTGTGCTGGGTCATGTACTAGCACAATTCCTTAGTGTTATAGACATTTTTGGAATGATTGTTTCTCTTTAAACCTGAAGCCCTTCAGCTTTTGCAATACTTCTCTTTTTATTGGGGGACATTTATCAAGGGCTTTGTACCTATTTTTAGGTGAATAATAGGATTTTTTACCTATTTTTGGTCTTGGTTCTATTTAAGAACCAGTATTAGACGAATATTTTTTGGATGGAACCTTTTTTAATCTGCCAGTTTTGAGTATTCACCCCAAAATTCACATAATTCGGGATCTGGGCCTAATTTATGATTTACGACATTTTAAAAAGTTGCACAAAGTGGTGAATGCCTACGTCTGGTCAGTATCAGGTGAATTTTTCACAATTTTTTGTAAATATTTTGCTAATATTTTAAGAATATTCTATTCACAAATTTATGAAAAATTTGTAAAATTAGTCATATTTGCCTGGGTAAAAAAAAAAAAAACAGACAAATACTTTGTAGAAAAATCATTTTTGACTCAATAGTAAATGTCCCCCATTGTATTTGGTCAGTACCAGGTGAATTTTTCACAATTTTTTTGTAAATATTTTGCGAACATTTAGAGAATATTCTATTCACAAATTTATGAAAAAAATTGTATAATTAGCCCTATTTGCCTGGGTAAAAAAACAGACAAATACAAATCACACATTTTTGACTCTGTAAATGTCCCCCAAAGCCAAAGCTCTATGATTTACCTTTCCTGGAAATATATAATAGAAAAGTGCATTGGATTGGCATTGGATTTCACAATGCAAGTTTCGCAGTGGAATCCGCTGTGATGCTCAGTACTGCTATGACCTATGGCTCTGCATTCATTCCACTGTGAGAATGTAGCCTCTGCCCATTTAACTCATTAGCTGCTGGGCTTTGAACAAGCTAATACTTTACCTGTCTGTGTCTATAGCAGTACCGAGTATCCAAGTGAAATCCGCTGCAAACTCTGCATGTATGAATGCATCCTAAGGCTAAGTTCACACATCGTCATAATGACGGCCATTTTTGTAATATTATATTTGCCCATAACTTGTAATATTATATTTTTCCAGAAAAGCATCAATGCCTCCCTTGAACTTATTTAATGAATCAGCCATGACATCATGTGGCCGAGAGTTCCACAGTCTCACTGCTTGTACAGTACAGAATAACTTACATCACACAGCAGATGTGTAGTGTGTAAAAGTACTCATTTTGGGACATTAGAGGGAATTTATCAGCAGGTTACAAGAATGTAACCTGCTTATATCTCAGCATAGTTCCCAAGGTACTGAGGATGAAGGTACATACTAGGGATGGTCCGAACCTGCCGAGGTTCGGGTTCGTACGAACCTGGACTCTCGGCAATGATTCCCGCTGTCTGCCCGCTCCGTGGAGAGGGTGAATACAGCAGGAGGACCGCCTGGAAAACTGGGATATAGCCATAGGCTGTATCCCAGTTTTCCAGGCGGTCCTCCCACTGTATCCACCTGCTGCACGGAGCGGGCAGACAGTGGGAATCTGATGCCGAGCGTTCGGGTTCATACGAACCCAAACCTTGGCAGGTTCGGACCAACCTTCATCCTCTCCGCTGTTGCTGTGCAGTATAGGGGACAAGTAAGAGATCGCAGGGGTCTAACCTCCATACCCCCCTCCGATCTCCATATCAGGCCCTGATTCTTTGTTATCAACATCGTTGTGGGTACGGCACATGACCCAGAGCTCTAATTATTTCTATGAAGCCGCCAGAAAGCGCAGAAAAAGTCGGAAAGCGCTTACTTGTCCCCGATCCTGTGGATACTCTTTAAGTATTAAGTATTGAAACAATTTACTTGAGAGTAAGTCAGTAGCTAGTAATTGTGGTCCATAACCTCATGTGTATATTATAATGTTACACAATATAAACTGCCTGGAGATCGTATGATTTTGCTCTTAACACTCAGATTTGAACGTAATTAGTCACTCTGTATAAAAATAATATGAATAAAATGCCAAAACATTAAAAATAGCAAAATGTTTCGGCAAATAATCATTGAGAATTTTTTTTTTTCCGTTAAACAAATATTTGTCCTTGAAATTCTTCCGAAATTAATGCGTTCATATGTTCAACCTGCCCTGGAAGCCGCTGAGGAAAACAATATGTACAAACTTGCAGTTAAGCAATGTAATGTGTGTTTGCTTTTTTTTTTTTTATACTTGGCAACCGCATTACTTTTGTAAACAAGTCTGATGGTTGCCAAAATTCCAACTTTTTGAGGCAAGAAAGCTGTTTGATCTGCTATATGTGAACGGAGTTTTGTTTTGCTTCCTGTTTTATTTCACATCAATATAACACAACAAGGTATTTGGGGAAAGTGATGGTTTGTATATGATGTTTTTATTCCAGTCTAAATAGAAATGGGTAATAAATTGGATAAAAGAACTTTTTGCACTTGCAGCCTTTCAAATAGTTGATATAGAATTACTGGTACGAGTCATTTTTGAGTGATTCAAAACAGATGATAGTAGAAGAATGTATAAAAAAAAAAAAATCTCTCCTCGGTTAGGAATGGTTTGACCTTACGTACAGCTGAGCTGAGGCTGAAGAAGTCCACAGCGCTCAAGGACTGGAAAACATTGGCAACTAACCATTAGTTGTGATGGATGGGTAAACTCGGCTGTGTAGAGAGAACGACAACAACCTTCTACGGAGCGTGATGAATCAATGTCCTGTATGATGACTATTATGTATATAGATCATGTATCTACAAGGGTCCAATGGGGTCTAGACCATATATAAAAGAGGAAAGGAGTGATACTACTTTCAGACAAACACAAAGAGTGAAGGGCTTCTGTGAAAGAAGAATATACAAGAGAGTCCTTTCTTTCTAGCAGTCATGGAACACCCTATTGTGTCACTAGCAATACATATAAAAGGTATTAGCTCAGATGCCTACATGCAATGCTTTTAAGGTGTCACTGGGTCTCAATTAGCGTTGAGCGAGCAGTTAAATGCTTTTTTCAATGTCGTCAATTGACAACATACCACCAAGTTTCTAAAGTTTCATGTAGGTAGGTATTGCATTTTTTTTGTTCTAATTTTTCTATATTCATCTCTTAAAGGGATGTGTAAACGAAATATTCAAAAAATAGAATTGGTATTTAAACAGTTTCAGAGCTCCAGGCATCATGATAAATGATGATACTGGGAGCCTCCAAAATGTACTGACAAACCTCGAGCACCGTGCTCAACACTAGTCCCAATAAATACTGGGCCCTTCTGCAAATTCTTAGGTTATACATATGGTATATCCACCCCTGATTCTAATTTTGCCCTCATAAGATATATGAGAAATCTGTAAACAACCACAAAGTTTCTAAAGATAGGCAGGTAGGTGTTTACTAGAGATGAGCGAACCTGGAGCATGCTCGAGTCCATCCGAACCCGAACGTTCGGCATTTGATTAGCCGTGGCTGCTGAAGTTGGATAAAGCCCTAAGGCTATGTGGAAATCATGGATATAGTCCTTGGCTGTATCCATGTTTTCCAGACAACCTTAGAGCTTTATCCAAGTTCAGCAGCCCCAGCTAATCAAATACCGAACGTTTGGGTTCGGATTGACTCAAACCCGAACCCGGTTCGCTCATCTCTAGTGTTTGCTCATAATCCAATGTTTTGTACCATATTTCTCTAGCCTTAAAGCCTTATTTTTTTTAAATAATCCTTTGTCCACAGGATAGGCGATAACTTGCTGGTTGGTTGGGTTTCTGGTTATTGCAATGTTTCTGAGCCTCATAGAGAATGGATGGAATAATGGGTGGGCATTGTGTATGTGTGTAGCTGCTCCGTTGATTCAGAGGACATTTCATCTCCATTCTCTATCTGAGCAGTTGGACCGCCACCTATCAGCTAGTTAACCCTATACTTTGGATAAAACATAAATTGATCATGAAAATACCCCTTTAAGGTGGTGAAACACTAGCCAATCACACCTATGACCTCACTGGAGATAGAAGAACCTTTGGAGGTGTCTTTCCTCTCTTGGCCCATCCTTTTTTAGCCAACACCATCTATCAGGTGACAGTCGGCATACCTGTACCTCCATACAAAGAGGATTATTGGCCAATATCTATGGGTTTGGCCAATTTGGACCTTCAATTTAAAGTGTAACTGTGATTTATATGTCACTTTCAGAAATCAAAGTATAAATAGTACAAGCGATTTTAAGAAACTCTGTAATAGGTTTTATTAAGCACTATTTCTGTACTTAAAATGCATTTTTGCAGCCTCCCCCCTCACTTAAGAAGAAGCAGCTTTTCTATGTCCATTATGCTCTATAGAGAGGGGAGGGGCTGAGGGGAATGAGTGAGCAGAAGGGGAGACAAAGAGCCCTGCACAGCACAACATCATGCAATCTTATCTCATTAAGTTTCCAGACCTGCACTGAGGTTTCTGACCTGTGAATCCAGCATTTTATGTGCCTAGACAGTCTGAAAACTGCAGAGTTGCTTGTCTCCTCTCCCTGCTCACTGTTCCCCCCTTGTCCCCTCCCCGCCATATTTATAATAGACTCTGCAAACCCGTCTTCACTTTGTTCGTCTGTAATGAAGAAGGCTTTGCCTGATAATGAGCAGATAAGAAGTGTTGTGGGGGTGAGGTGGGGGTGGAGGGGAGGGTTGTCAAGGGGAGTTAGGAAAACAGCTTTTTGAGGCTTTTTTACCTAATAAAACCTATTACAGAGTTTCTTAAAATTGCTTAAACTATTGATGTACTATGCACAGACTTAAATGGCGTCCCTCTCCTTGGCACCAATGACCAATGATCAAAACCCATCAGACAAGAATCTTGCCAAAATGATAAACTATCTGGCATCTTGCTTCTTTGTAATGGGTTCTGTCAACCTACCCAATGTTCCTTCAGAGCTTTAGATCAGGTAAATTCTTATTGTAAACCATCTCTATAATTCTGCTAAAGTGGTAATTAGTATTATTCATTATTTTCCATAGACGATTGAGTCTGGCTCTATTCATATTAGCCCCTGCCCCAGTGGAGCTTACAATCTAATTCCTCCACCATATACATACACCCAGGCCAGCTTCATAGGAAGCCAATTAACCTACAAGTGCCAGACTCCATCCCAAGGCCCCGGCGCTAAAAAGAAGACAACGCTACCAACTGCGGCACAGTGCCGCCCCAATAATGCACAATTTTGTATCTGTGTTATAGACTAATGAGGCAAAATCCCTTCATTATTTTACATTCTGGAGTCTGTTTATAGTCGATACATTGTCTATAGGTTCCATTTATCTGCAGAAATCTCTGTTCTTGACTAAGAAGTAAAAAATAAAAAAAAAAAAATTCTTGGCAATCATTTTCCTTTGATTCATTCACTTATTATAGCGAAATATATAGAGAAAAAAAAGAATGTCTCCTCTATTTGTTATATTGATTATTACATATATAAAACAGGTTGGAGACTGATTTGTGAATAATGTAGCACTCAGTAATACAGTGAATTGTGAATAGATCAGTAGTTTTTCAAAGGCAGACATCAAATAGAAAGAAAAAGGTTATGTCACCTTCACCCCGTCGGTCTTGTCATTTATACGCTATCAGCTCATTAAATTCACATTAGGATACTCCATGGGACTTTAGGAACCATTAATGCACCTAAAATGGCATAACAAAATCTCAGTTCACTTTAAAAGAGATGGCATTGCGACATTTTGTATTTCATCACTGAATTATTATACTCTCAGATGTATTCTGCTGTGATGGTAATGGAAGGACGGACGCTAGAGACAAAAGATGTCCATTTGTTTATCCCTGGAGAGAGAGAGAGATGGGAAAAAAAAAGCAAAAAGAAAAAAAAATGTAAAAAAAAAAATGTATATAAAGCTTTAACGATTTAACCCTGCAACAAAAGTGAAATCGTTCTACTTGACATACGCAGATCACATGGAAATGGAGACATAAAGGGGGACTGTGGTAAAGATATACATTGTTATACTCACAATAGTCGGGTAATCACATGTGCATGGGAATAGAGGTTAGTAAAAATTGGTTTAAAAAATTGTAAAATACAGAATAAGAGAAACACAAAGTAACTCTTAACATTTAACATATGTATATTGATCAATATTGATATCTTTTGATCAATCACAGCTCTCACGCTGGCAGACAATAGCAAGACAGTGTACACAGTCCTTGAATAAAGTTGGTTGCTTACTGAGATACTTTGGTTACGTAGTATTGGTGAGAGTGGACTGCCGGTGTCAGGTGTGGGGCCCTATCCAGACCCTAGGATACTCAACTGGGAAGCTGTTAGAAGAAGAGAATCCTACATCCAAGAAAATGAACATCCGCCTATGCTATCTTGTGGGCACTGAGTGACACAAGATTAGGAATGTCACTGAGTGACAAAAGATTAGGAAGCTAGCCTTCGGGGCGACCCCTAAGGAATCCTAGCAGCTTGCAGTGGAGTTTTCAGCTAATAATGCTTACTTAGCCACTGACTTGAGTCCTGGAGTGATCATCAGGAACTTGGAGAGAATGCTGTCCAATGTAGATAGGGTTTGTCCCATGCCGTCAACAGCAGCCTCACTGTTAGGTGCTCTAGCTGGACATGTCTAGGGTGATGAAAACCAACAGAGAAAACAAAGGCCTGCAGATGGGTCCTGGCTTCCAGGCCTGGCCCTGGAAGAATCTCCTCAGCAGGGTATCTAGTATACACTCTTTCTTCAAGATACACTGGAATCTGCCCTAACTAGTCCCAATCCACTATAATACTGTTTTCAGGAGGATCTAATTGGGCATGAAGACTAAAGAAACCCTCTAGGATAGATGGGGACCCACTGAGGTAGCTAGCTCAGGGATTGGTGAAACACAGAATCTCATACAGGGGCATAACTCATACAATAAACACTGTAATCATTTAACCCTTAATACAATTTCTCTCTCAGCTGTGTAATAGTAGACAGGTAACACAGTGACACCTAGTGGTGGGAGCAGCATCATACAGACTTCAGCTTCAGAGCATCTATACACACTGTACCGACTTATACATGAATAAAGGAAGCAGTGGACACCGGCTCTGGGACACCACATAGACATCCAGCTCTGAGACACCACATAGACATACAGCCTTCACATGGTTAAAAAGTAACAATATAAACCAAATAGTAATTTTGCACAGTAGCATTATTAGGATGATAGTATTATATGTGAATTACAGTATGCATTAGCCTGTACATACATACATACAGCCAGCAATACATCTTGTGTCAATATACAGCATTACATATATTTTCTGCATTAAGTGGAAGTAATTAAGATTCCAGTTTATTCAAGACTCAATTATATGAGCATTTGTTGTCTGGATAAGGTTTACCATCCTATCACTATGTAAGTATTGGCAACACCTCCTGTAATTACCTCCGCAACCTGTCCAGAGCAAGGACTCAATTACTGCACAGTCCGCTCTGGGAAAGGTAGATCACATGGGCGGCTCGGTGATATCTCCGCTACACAATTACTTCTCCAATACATCAATTCCTATAGTCATACTACTAATCCTCTCTCTAATTTACTAAGGTTAGAGCATAATTATCATTTTTTATCACGCATCTATCCAGATTTTATTTGGTCTCATAATCAAATATTTCAACGCTGATTGTGCAGAATTGTTTTGCATCTTATGTTTATGTTTATTTATTTATGTTATTTATGCAAATAGAGAGAGACAAAGGAGGCGGCACTCCGGCGACAATGAACTCCTGGTGTCAACAGCAGCTAAGGGGAGTGGAAAGTATGTACCTGAGGGGGGGTGCTCTGCTCTCAGACACAGGTTCAGCAAACTAATCCATGAAAGAAGAGTCTGGGCGGCACTCAGCCCGGTACAGAAAGAATGCTTTATGTCAGGTGCAGAGCAGGACAAACAAAAGGGGCAATCCCCCATGATGGTCTCAACTTCGCGCAATTAAGGGATTGACAATGATTGTTCATTTAAAAGTCAATAAACAATAAATCAATATATCTATTGATAACTCATAGATGCAGATACATAAGATAAATAGATCGGTAATAGATGCATTGATGATAGATAGATAGATAGATAGATAGATAGATAGATAGATAGATAGATATGAGATAGATAGGTAGATAGATAGATAGATAGATAGATAGGAGATAGATAAATAGATAGATAGATAGATAGATAGATAGGAGATAGATAGATAGATAGATAGATAGATAGATAGATAGATAGATAGATACATAGATAGATAGATAGATAGATAGATAGGAGATAGATAGATAGATAGATAGATAGAATAGATAGATAGATAGATAGAAGATAGATAAATAGATAGATAGATAGATAGATAGATAGATAGATAGGAGATAGATAGATAGATAGGAGATTAGGAGATAGATAGATAGATAGATAGATAGATAGAAGATAGATAAATAGATAGATAGATAGATAGATAGATAGATAGATAGATACTCTGTACACACAATAAGCTAACCATTGACATAAACATCTGGACGCAGCTGGTTTCCCCCTGACAGCACAGCAGATCCTCGATACCTTTTCATTCCTCTCTGTGAAAACATTCGGTTTACCATGTTAGTTCTGGTGGTTGCGAGGGTTAACTTTGATGTTTTGTTCTAAATGAATTTCAGAGACCATTTATCCAGTTAATCACGAGAAACAGGAACAGATTGAAACTTTTATCCTGGCTGGTAAACTGCCATCTCTTACTTTTATCCAAGTTTTCACATGAAAATGTCAGTGGGGAATAAAGCTGACAAATATATTCAATCAAAGATGGAATATTTGCTCTTAAGTTGCAAATGGCTTCATTAAAACAAAAACATTACCGCAGGGACAGCGCGGAGCGGAGCCCCGGTACCTAAATGGTGTTTATGACTCGGCTAAATGTAACGCAAATTAAATTTTAAAGGATTATAGTCAGGTAGGTCACAGATATCAGTAAAGCCGAGTCCATTAAGAAGATGAAAGGACCTAGAAAGTCCCCGATGGCAGAACATGTTATATTGGTACCTACTGTACAGGATGCATACATAATGTCACATAAAATGTCACCGCCAAACGGGAACCTTAAAAGACATTAGTATTATGTATGAACAGAGACCTCCATCTACTACGGCCAATGCAGAGGTACAAGGACTGACTGCAAGAACAGAATATCCTATTATTAATGGATATATTACTGTATAAATATACACAATGCAGTATACAGTATATACCAGAGGCGTCAGGATACTGGTGTCAAAAAGTCATATAGATTTGTAATTTACTTCAATTAAAAAATTTCCCAGTCTCCAGTACTTACTAGCTGCTGTATGTCCTGCAGGAAATGGTGTATTCTTTTCTGACACAGTGCTCTCTGCTGCCACCTCTGTCCATGTCAGGAACTGTCCAGAGCAGCAGCAAATCCCTATAGAAAACCTCTCCTGCTCTGGACAGAGGTGGAGGCAGAGAGCACTGTATCCCACTGGAAAGACTACACTACTTTTTGCAGGACATATAGCAGCTGGTAAGTACTGGATATTACTTTCTGATACTTGGGAGTACCGCTTTAATAGGATAGGAAAAATCATATGTTTTGCACACTAAAGGGGTATTATGGTGGATTTTTTAAATTTACATTTCTTCCAATCAAGTTTTAACTTTGTAAATAACATTTTTAATGTTTACTTATTTATTTTTTACATTTTTATTTAGAGGAGCAGCAATAAAGGGGCAAGTGGCTCCTCTACTGCCACAATGACTCTGTCAGGAACTGCGGGCTGCAGAAGCCTTGGTTTCGCACAGATACTTATGGCTAGAGCTGCTGCATGCAGTGTTAAGGATACCAGATCCCCATATCATACATGATAGTATTAGAATAGATGTAACACTTAGGGAAGTTGTGTGTGCAGAGCTCTCAGGGACTGTAAGTTATCCCTACTTACCCTGAACAGCTGCAGCACTCTATGCACTGACAGCTTCCTACGTCTGCTTATTCTAAGGCCCCGTTCCCACTGAGCAAAGGTAGCGGAATTCCGCGACGGAATTGTCCGCCATGAAATGCCGTTAGCCTCCCGCTCATAATGGGAGTCTATGGGAGGCGCGCGCTCCTGCTCTGTACGTGCTGAAGAATGAACATGTTTATTCTTCAGCGCGTACAGAAAGGGCAGACTAGATGGACCCAGTGGTCTTTTTCTGCTGACAATCTTCTATGTTTCTCTGTTTCTATCTAGCTTTATTGAAGAAGTGTAAAAAAAATAAAATAATAATAATAATAATAATAATAATAATAATAATAATTTCTACCAGAATGGTTCAATAAGTGCCAATTTCAAGACATACTAAACAAAAACAAACAAAAACTACAACAAAATTGCACAAAAAATACATGCAGGAAACATATCATGTGTTTTTATCCATGGGTTTGGTTTACAACAGGTAAAAGACTGTAAAACTTCCTTTTACATTTTATACATTTTCATTCCAGTGATATGTCCAATGTTTTTGAGGTGACAATACAGCTGTATAAAGAGATCTTAAAGGTATAGTAGATCACAGAGGTCCGGACTCTGTACCCCCACCAATCTCCATATCCCTGGCTTCTGTATTATGAATAGAGCCGCAGGTACGGCATGTGACCTGCGGCTTTATTCATTTCTATAGAGCGACGGAAAGAGCGGAGTATACTGGAGTATATTGGAAGAGCGCTGTACTCGGCTCTTTCTGTGGGCTCCATAGTAATGAATAGAACCGTGGGTCACATGCCGTACCTGTGGCTATATTCATAATACAGAAGCTAGGGGCCTGATATGGATACCGTGGGGGAGATCGGACCTCTGTGATCTCCTACTTTTCCCCTATCCTTTAGATAGTCATACTCATTTAGGCTAAGTTCACACAACATATATTTTCTATTAATCACGACAGTTGTTGCCAATTTGCAACAACGGCCATGATTAATAGAAAATTTAGAATGCACTGCAGTCAATATGATCCTGGACGGAGTTTATACACATAAGGGAGATTTATCAAAGGGTGTAAAATTTAGATTGGCGCAAAGCTGAGCTGTAATTGGTTGCTGTGGGCAGTTTGCACCAGTCTAAATTTTACAGCGTTTGATAAATCTCCCCCATAGTATACACTCCGGCCAGTATCCCTGGCTACAGAGAAAACCGACATGTCAGTTTTGTGTGGCTGCTATACATTGAATAGCGGCGACAAACACTGACAGCTCACACAATGGAAAGTGAATTGTGAATTTGGATAGGGGTGCAACGGGTGCGCCTGCATTCCAATTCAGCACAAATGAAATTCATCCGCTGGTACTGCTGGTAGTGCAGTTCATTTGCATCAAATCTGCTGCATGTTTCCCACTATGGGCCGCTTTAACCCATTATGATCCCATAGGGGCCACTAGCCTAAAGGTAATGGCCCATCTTTTGTAAAAGGTGTTCTTCTACTTTGAACAATTCTTTTAGATGAATATCAATGTAGTCGATGGGTCAGTTGGGTCCTCCATTGATTTAATTATACTTCTAAACAGGTTATCACATTCTCCAAAGATATGAAACTATTTTTTTTCTAAACCCTTTGAGGACATAGAAAGGAATGACAGTGAACCTCGAGAAGATCAACTAAACCCTGTAGAAACACCATCACGTATTTCCAATGTCAGTAAATCTAGGAAAGTTGCCCCCTGGGAAGACAAATATGCTAATCCATTAACATTGAGAAACACATGATGGTGTCTCCTCAGTTTTCTGTATGTTGTTTTCCCGGGGGCAAAGTTCCCTGATTCACTGACATTGAGAAACATGTGATGGAGTCTCCGTGGTGTTTGGGTGGTCTCCTTGAGGTCAACGTCATTTCTTTGAATGCATTACTAGGCTTTGACCCCGCCATCCAGGGTCCTCCTGC
>NW_027208851.1:0-43441 GCF_027789765.1 Dendropsophus ebraccatus
GTCAGTACGAACCAATTTATGTTCTCTAATTTTATTACTTTAAAAACAAAGTCCCCATTATTTAAAATAAATAAAAACGTGCCCAACTCTGACTCCCTTTTTTTATTCTCTCCGCCTGTCTGGCTGGGGGGGGGGGGGAGGGGCATTTTTTGCGCTGTGATCTGTAGTTTTATTTAGTACCATCTTTTTATGTGGTACTGAATTGGGTGGTTTCTGCACTTGCTCTGTTTACCGTGCGTGATCAGGAAAGTGACAGGTAGTATGGACAATAACACTTCAGCTGCCAGGGATGGGGGTTGTAGTCATGTAACACACACTTCAGATATCAGGGGGGTGATGGGGGTTGTAGTCATGTAACACACAACTGCTATCAGGTGGGAGGATGGGGGTTGTAGTCATGTAACACACAACTGCTATCAGGTGGGAGGATGGGGGTTGTAGTCATGTAACACACAACTGCTATCAGGTGGGAGGATGGGGGTTGTAGTCATGTAACACTTTAACAATCAGAGGGTGATGGGGGTTGTAGCCATATAACACACCAGCCAGCAGGGGGGGGGGGGTGATGGGGGTTGTAGCCATATAACACACACCAGCCAGCAGGGGGGATGATGGGGGTTGTAGCCATATAACAGACACCAGCCAGCAGGGGGGATGATGGGGGCTGTAGCCATATAACACACACCAGCCAGCAGGGGGGATGATGGGGGTTGTAGCCATATAACAGACACAAGCCAGCAGGGGGGATGATGGGGGTTGTAGCCATATAACAGACACCAGCCAGCAGGGGGGATGATGGGGGCTGTAGCCATATAACACACACCAGCCAGCAGGGGGATGATGGGGGCTGTAGCCATATAACAGACACCAGCCAGCAGGGGGGATGATGGGGGCTGTAGCCATATAACACACACCAGCCAGCAGGGGGGATGATGGGGGTTGTAGCCATATAACAGACACCAGCCAGCAGGGGGGATGATGGAGGCTGTAGCCATATAACACACACCAGCCAGCAGGGGGGATGATGGGGGTTGTAGCCATGTAACACACCAGCCAGCAGGGGGGATGATGGGGGTTGTAGCCATGTAACACACCAGCCAGCAGGAGGGATGATGGGGGTTGTAGCCATGTAACACACCAGCCTGCAGGGGGGATGATGGGGGTTGTAGCCATGTAACACACCAGCCAGCAGGGGGGATGATAGTCCGGTGCAGATGTAGTGGCTGCATCTCCTGCCGACCCCTGCTCCAGCCTTCTCCTCTCCTGGACACCGCTCTCCCTCTCCAGCCGCGACCCTGCTCTGCCCGCAGTCATTAGCAGCGGGGGTCTGTTACACACAGTAGCCGACCCCCGCTGTATATGGAGCGGCTCAGGAGGGGGGTAATGCCGCGGCATCTATATAGTTTCATAGCCGGCACTAGCAATAGCTATGTGCCGGCTATTTGAATTTGGCGCCGACGGGGGAAGAGGGTGCACGCTGAGGAGGTGACCGGTGGGAGCAGGGGGCGGCACACAGAGAACACGGCCGGCGCTCATATAGCTGCCGGCCGTGTTCTCTGCGCTATACTTTATGTTAAACTGCATAATAGCGCAGTTTAACATAAAGTTTCGATACCAGGAAATCCTGGTATCGAACTGTTTTTCGGCCCGAAATATCGATAGTAGTATCGATATTTCGGTGCATCGTGCAACACTATCCTGGATTCATCTGTATCTGTGACAAATCCCTTGTGAATAACATTTTCAGTCTAACTAAAACTCTCAGAACCCCCTACAGTTATACAGCTCTCAGCTCTCCCCCCCCATGTATCCCCCTTATAGATGGTCCCCCCCTGTTATTCCCCTTATAGATGGTCTCCCCCTGTTATCCCCCTTATAGATGGTCTCCCCCCCCCGTTATTCCCCTTATAGATTGTCCCCCCTGTTATCCCCCTTATAGATGGTCTCCCCCCTGTTATTCCCCTTATAGATGGTCTCCCCCCTGTTATTCCCTTATAGATGGTCTCCCCCCTGTTATCCCCCTTATAGATGGTCCCTCCCTGTTATCCCCTTATAGATGGTCTCCCCCCTGTTATCCCCCTTATAGATGGTCCCCCCCGTTATCCCCCTTATAGATGGTCCCCCCTGTTATTCCCCTTATAGATTGTCCCCCATGTATCCCCCTTATAGATGGTCTCCCCCTGTTATCCCCCTTATAGATGGTCCCCCCTGTTATTCCCTTATAGATGGTCCCCCCCCCTGTTATCCCCCTTATAGATGGTCCCCCCCCGTTATCCCCCTTATAGATGGTCCCCCCTGTTATTCCCCTTATAGATTGTCCCCCATGTATCCCCCTTATAGATGGTCTCCCCCTGTTATCCCCCTTATAGATGGTCTCCCCCCCGTTATCCCCCTTATAGATGGTCTCCCCCTGTTATCCCCCTTATAGATGGTCTCCCCCCCCCTGTTATCCCCCTTATAGATGGTCTCCCCCCTGTATCCCCCCTTATAGATGGTCCCCCCCTGTTATTCCCCTTATAGATGGTCTCCCCCCCTGTTATCCCCCTTATAGATGGTCTCCCCCATGTATCCCCCTTATAGATGGTCTCCCCCCTGTTATTCCCCTTATAGATGGTCTCCCCTGTTATTCCCCTTATAGATGGTCTCATCCCCCGTTATTCCCCTTATAGATGGACCCCCTGTTATCCCCCTTATAGATGGTCTCCCCTGTTATTCCCCTTATAGATGGTCTCCCCTGTTATTCCCCTTATAGATGGTCCCCCCATTATTCCCCTTATAGATGGTCCCCCCATTATTCCCCTTATAGATGGTCCCCCCATTATTCCCCTTATAGATGGTTCCCCCTGTTATTCCCCTTATAGATGGTTCCCCCTGTTATCCCCCTTATAGATGGTCTCCCCCCCATGTATCCCCCTTATAGATGGTCCCCCCCCTGTTATTCCACTTATAGATGGTCTCATCCCCTGTTATCCCCCTTATAGATGGTCTCATCCCCCCCGTTATCCCCCTTATAGATGGTCTCCCCCCCTGTTACCCCCTTATAGATGGTCTCCCCCCTGTTATTCCCCTTATAGATGGTCTCCCCCCTGTTATCCCCCTTATAGATGGTCTCCCCCCTGTTATTCCCCTTATAGATGGCCCCCCCCTGTTATTCCCCTTATAGA
Source organism: Dendropsophus ebraccatus (assembly GCF_027789765.1). Classification (NCBI taxonomy): domain Eukaryota; kingdom Metazoa; phylum Chordata; class Amphibia; order Anura; family Hylidae; genus Dendropsophus; species Dendropsophus ebraccatus. Next base: position 3,165 of record NW_027208851.1, read on the forward strand.
TGGTCTCCCCCATGTATCCCCCTTATAGATGGTCTCCCCCATGTATCCCCCTTATAGATGGCCCCCCCCTGTTATTCCCCTTATAGATGGTCTCCCCTGTTATCCCCCTTATAGATGGTCCCCCCCCGTTATCCCCCTTATAGATGCCCCCCCCTGTTATTCCCCTTATAGATGGTTCCCCCCTGTTATTTCCCTTATAGATGGTCTCCCCCCCTGTTATCCCCCTTATAGATGGTCTCCCCTGTTATCCCCCTTATAGATGGTCCCCCCCCGTTATCCCCCTTATAGATGGCCCCCCCTGTTATTCCCCTTATAGATGGTCTCCCCTGTTATTCCCCTTATAGATGGTCCCCCCCTGTTATCCCCCCTTATAGATGGTCCCCCCCTGTTATTCCCCTTATAGATGGTCCCCCGTTATCCCCCTTATAGATGGCCCCCCCCTGTTATCCCCCTTATAGATGGTCCCCCCTGTTATCCTTCTTATAGATGGTCCCCCCTGTTATTCCCCTTATAGATGGTCTCCCCCCCTGTTATCCCACTTATAGATGGTCTCCCCCCTGTTATCCCCCTTATAGATGGTCTCCCCCCCTGTTATTCCCTTATAGATGGTCCCCCCTGTTACCCCCTTATAGATGGTCCCCCCTGTTATTCCCCTTATAGATGGTCCCCACTGTTACCCCCTTATAGATGGTCCCCCCCGTTATCCCCCTTATAGATGGTCTCCCCCCTGTTATTCCCCTTATAGATGGTCTCCCCCCCTGTTATCCCCCTTATAGATGGTCTCCCCCCTGTTATTCCCCTTATAGATGGCCCCCCCCCCCTGTTATCCCCCTTATAGATGGTCTCCCCCCTGTTATTCCCTTATAGATGGTCTCCCCCCCCTGTTATTCCCCTTATAGATGGTCCCCCCCTGTTATCCCCCTTATAGATGGTCTCCCCCCTGTTACTCCCCTTATAGATGGTCTCCCCCCCGTTATTCCCCTTATAGATGGTCCCCCCTGTTATCCCCCTTATAGATGGTCCCCCCTGTTATTCCCCTTATAGATGGCCCCCCCCCCTGTTATCCCCCTTATAGATGGTCTCCCCCCTGTTATTCCCTTATAGATGGTCTCCCCCCCCCTGTTATTCCCCTTATAGATGGTCCCCCCTGTTATCCCCCTTATAGATGGTCTCCCCCCTGTTACTCCCCTTATAGATGGTCTCCCCCCCGTTATTCCCCTTATAGATGGTCCCCCCTGTTATCCCCCTTATAGATGGTCCCCCCTGTTATTCCCCTTATAGATGGTCCCCCCTGTTACCCCCGTATAGATGGTCTCCCCCCCCTGTTATTTCCCTTATAGATGGTCTCCCCCCTGTTATCCCCCTTATAGATAGTCTCCCCCCCCCGTTACCCCCTTATAGATGGTCTCCCCCCTGTTATTCCCCTTATAGATGGTCCCCCCTGTTACCCCCTTATAGATGGTCCCCCCTGTTATCCCCCTTATAGATGGTCCCCCCTGTTATTCCCCTTGTAGATGGTCTCCCCCCTGTTATTCCCCTTATAGATGGTCTCCCCCCCTGTTATTCCCCTTATAGATGGCCCCCCCTGTTATTTCCTTATAGATGGTCTCCCCCCCTGTTATTCCACTTATAAATGGTCCCCCCCTGTTATTCCCCTTGTAGATGGTCTCCCCCCTGTTATCCCCCTTATAGATGGTCTCCCCCCCTGTTATCCCCCTTATAAATGGTCTCCCCCCTGTTATTCCCCTTATAGATGGTCTCCCCCCCCCCGTTATTCCCCTTATAGATGGTCTCCCCCCTGTTATCCCCCTTATAGATGGCCCCCCCCCTGTTATCCCCCTTATAGATGGTCCCCCCCGTTATCCCCCTTATAGATGGTCTCCCCCCCCGTTATTCCCCTTATAGATGGTCCCCCCCGTTATCCCCCCTTATAGATGGTCTCCCCCGTTATCCCCCTTATAGATGGTCTCCCCCTGTTATCCCCCTTATAGATGGTCTCCCCCGTTATTCCCCTTATAGATGGTCCCCCCCGTTATCCCCCTTATAGATGGTCTCCCCCGTTATTCCCCTTATAGATGGTCTCCCCCCTGTTATTCCCCTTATAGATGGTCTCCCCCCCCCTGTTATCCCCCTTATAGATGGTCTCCCCCCTGTTATTCCGCTTATAGATGGTCTCCCCCCCCTGTTATTCCCCTTATAGATGGTCTCCCCCCTGTTATCCCCCTTATAGATGGTCTCCCCCCCATGTATCCCCCTTATAGATGGTCCCCCCCCCTGTTATTCCACTTATAGATGGTCTCATCCCCTGTTATCCCCCTTATAGATGGTCTCATCCCCCCCGTTATCCCCCTTATAGATGGTCTCCCCCCTGTTATTCCCCTTATAGATGGTCTCCCCCCTGTTATTCCCCTTATAGATGGTCTCCCCCATGTATCCCCCTTATAGATGGTCTCCCCCATGTATCCCCCTTATAGATGGCCCCCCCCCTGTTATTCCCCTTATAGATGGTCTCCCCTGTTATCCCCCTTATAGATGGTCCCCCCCCCGTTATCCCCCCTTATAGATGGCCCCCCCCTGTTATCCCCCTTATAGATGGTTCCCCCCTGTTATTTCCCTTTTAGATGGTCTCCCCCCCTGTTATCCCCCTTATAGATGGTCTCCCCTGTTATCCCCCTTATAGATGGTCCCCCCCCGTTATCCCCCTTATAGATGCCCCCCCCTGTTATTCCCCTTATAGATGGTTCCCCCCTGTTATTCCCCTTATAGATGGTCCCCCCCCTGTTATCCCCCTTATAGATGGTCCCCCCCTGTTATTCCCCTTATAGATGGTCCCCCGTTATCCCCCTTATAGATGGCCCCCCCCCTGTTATCCCCCTTATAGATGGTCCCCCCTGTTATCCTTCTTATAGATGGTCCCCCCTGTTATTCCCCTTATAGATGATCTCCCCCCCCTGTTATCCCACTTATAGATGGTCTCCCCCCTGTTATCCCCCTTATAGATGGTCTCCCCCCCTGTTATTCCCTTATAGATGGTCCCCCCTGTTACCCCCTTATAGATGGTCCCCCCTGTTATTCCCCTTATAGATGGTCCCCACTGTTACCCCCTTATAGATGGTCCCCCCCGTTATCCCCCTATAGATGGTCTCCCCCCTGTTATTCCCCTTATAGATGGTCTCCCCCCCTGTTATCCCCCTTATAGATGGTCTCCCCCCTGTTATTCCCCTTATAGATGGCCCCCCCCCCCCCCCTCCCCCCCCCTGTTATCCCCCCTTATAGATGGTCTCCCCCCTGTTATTCCCTTATAGATGGTCTCCCCCCCCTGTTATTCCCCTTATAGATGGTCCCCCCTGTTATCCCCCTTATAGATGGTCTCCCCCTGTTACTCCCCTTATAGATGGTCTCCCCCCCGTTATTCCCCTTATAGATGGTCCCCCCTGTTATCCCCCCTTATAGATGGTCCCCCCTGTTATTCCCCTTATAGATGGTCCCCCCTGTTACCCCCGTATAGATGGTCTCCCCCCCCCTGTTATTTCCCTTATAGATGGTCTCCCCCCTGTTATCCCCCTTATAGATGGTCTCCCCCCCCCGTTACCCCCTTATAGATGGTCTCCCCCCTGTTATTCCCCTTATAGATGGTCCCCCCTGTTACCCCCTTATAGATGGTCCCCCCCCGTTATCCCCCCTTATAGATGGTCCCCCCTGTTATTCCCCTTGTAGATGGTCTCCCCCCTGTTATTCCCCTTATAGATGGTCTCCCCCCTGTTATTTCCTTATAGATGGTCTCCCCCCCTGTTATTCCACTTATAAATGGTCCCCCCCTGTTATTCCCCTTGTAGATGGTCTCCCCCCTGTTATCCCCCTTATAGATGGTCTCCCCCCCTGTTATCCCCCTTATAAATGGTCTCCCCCCTGTTATTCCCCTTATAGATGGTCTCCCCCCCCCCGTTATTCCCCTTATAGATGTTCCCCCCCTGTTATCCCCCTTATAGATGGCTCCCCCCTGTTATCCCCCTTATAGATGGTCTCCCCCCCTGTTATTCCCCTTATAGATGGTCTCCCCCCTGTTATCCCCCTTATAGATGGTCTCCCCCCGTTATCCCCCTTATAGATGGTCCCCCCTGTTATCCCCCTTATAGATGGTCCCCCCCCGTTATCCCCCCTTATAGATGGTCTCCCCCCCCGTTATTCCCCTTATAGATGGTCCCCCCCGTTATCCCCCTTATAGATGGTCTCCCCCGTTATCCCCCTTATAGATGGTCTCCCCCGTTATCCCCCTTATAGATGGTCCCCCCCGTTATCCCCCTTATAGATGGTCTCCCCCCTGTTATTCCCCTTATAGATGGTCTCCCCCCTGTTATTCCCCTTATAGATGGTCTCCCCCCTGTTATTCCGCTTATAGATGGTCTCCCCCCCTGTTATTCCCCTTATAGATGGCCCCCCCCTGTTATCCCCCTTATAGATGGTCTCCCCCCTGTTATTCCCCTTATAGATGGTCTCCCCTGTTATCCCCCTTATAGATGGTCCCCCCCCTGTTATTCCCCTTATAGATGGTCTCCCCCGTTATCCCCCTTATAGATGGTCTCCCCCCCCTGTTATCCCCCTTATAGATGGCCCCCCCCCTGTTATCCCCCTTATAGATGATCCCCCCTGTTATTCCCTTATAGATGGTCTCCCCCCCTGTTATTCCCCTTATAGATGGTCTCCCCCTGTTATTTCCTTATAGATGGTCTCCCCCCTGTTATCCCCCTTATAGATGCCCCCCCCCCCCCTGTTATCCCCTTATAGATGGTCCCCCCTGTTATTCCCCTTATAGATGGTCTCCCCTGTTATCCCCCTTATAGATGGTCTCCCCCCCCCGTTACCCCCTTATAGATGGTCCCCCCTGTTAGACCCCTTATAGATGGTCCCCCCCCCTGTTATCCCCCTTATAGATGGTTCCCCCTGTTAGACCCCTTATAGATGGTCCCCCCTGTTATTCCCCTTTTAGATGGTCCCCCCCTGTTATTCCCCTTATAGATGGTCTCCCCCCCTGTTATCCCCCTTATAGATGGTCTCCCCCCCGTTATTCCCCTTATAGATGCTTCCCCCCTGTTATTCCCCTTATAGATGGTCCCCCCCTGTTATTCCCCTTATAGATGGTCTCCCCCCTGTTATCCCCCTTATAGATGCCCCCCCCCCCTGTTATTCCCCTTATAGATGGTCCCCCCCCGTTATTCCCCTTATAGATGGTCTCCCCCCTGTTATTCCCCTTATAGATGGTCTCCCCCCTGTTATCCCCCTTATAGATGGTCTCCCCCCCTGTTATCCCCCTTATAGATGCCCCCCCCCTGTTATTCCCCTTATAGATGGTCCCCCCCCCCCGTTATTCCCCTTATAGATGGTCTCCCCCCTGTTATTCCCCTTATAGATGGTCTCCCCCCCTGTTATCCCCCTTATAGATGGCCCCCCTGTTATCTCCCTTATAGATGGTCTCCCCCCTGTTATCCCCCTTATAGATGGTCTCCCCCCTGTTATCCCCCTTATAGATGGTCTCCCCCCTGTTATCCCCCTTATAGATGTGCCCCCCCGTTATCCCCCTTATAGATGGTCTCCCCCCTGTTATCCCCCTTATAGATGTGCCCCCCCATTATCCCCCTTATAGATGTGCCCCCCCGTTATCCCACTTATAGATGGTCTCCCCCCTGTTATCCCCCTTATAGATGGTCTCCCCCCCGTTATTCCCCTTATAGATGGTCTCCCCCCTGTTATTCCCTTATAGATGGTCCCCCCTGTTATCCCCCTTATAGATGGTCTCCCCCCTGTTATCCCCCTTATAGATGGTCTCCCCCCCTGTTATTCCCCTTATAGATGGTCCCCCCCCCCGTTATTCCCCTTATAGATGGTCCCCCCCCTGTTATCCCCCTTATAGATGGTCTCCCCCCCCTGTATTCCCCTTATAGATGGTCCCCCCTGTTATTTCCTTATAGATGGTCTCCCCCCTGTTATCCCCCTTATAGATGGTCCCCCTGTTATTCCCCTTGTAGATGGCCCCCCCCTGTTATTCCCCTCTATAGATGGTCCCCCCCTGTTATTCCCCTTATAGATGGTCCCCCCTGTTATCCCCCTTATAGATGGTCCCCCCCCCTGTTATTCCCTTATAGATGGTCTCCCCCCTTTTCTTCCCCTTATAGATGGTCCCCCCCCTGTTATTCCCCTATAGATGGTCCCCCCTGTTATTCCCTTATAGATGGTCCCCCCCTGTTATTCCCCTTATAGATGGTCCCCCCCTGTTATCCCCCTTATAGATGCCCCCCCCCCTGTTATTCCCCTTATAGATGCCCCCCCCTGGTTATTCCCCTTATAGATGGTCCCCCCCCCCCGTTATTCCCCTTATAGATGGTCTCCCCCCTGTTATTCCCCTTATAGATGGTCTCCCCCCTGTTATTCCCCTTATAGATGGTCCCCCCTGTTATCCCCCTTATAGATGGTCTCCCCCCCCTGTATTCCCCTTATAGATGGTCCCCCCCTGTTATTCCCCTTATAGATGGTCTCCCCCCCTGTTATCCCCCTTATAGATGGTCTCCCCCCTGTTATCCCCCTTATAGATGGTCCCCCCTGTTATTCCCTTATAGATGGTCTCCCCCCCCTGTTATTCCCTTATAGATGGTCTCCCCCCCTGTTATTCCCTTATAGATGGTCTCCCCCCTGTTATCCACCTTATAGATGGTCTCCCCCCTGTTATCCCCCTTATAGATGTGCCCCCCCCATTATCCCCCTTATAGATGTGCCCCCCCCGTTATCCCACTTATAGATGGTCTTCCCCCTGTTATCCCCCACCCCCACCCCCCCGTTATCCCCCCCCACCCCCCGTTATCCCCCCCCCCCCCCACACACACACACACAGTGCAAAGCAGATAAACATAAAAAAACAACTCACCTTACAACACGCTCCCGTCGGCTGTCTTCTCCCCCGGCTGCTGCTCAATTCCTGCTTGGCCACCTGTGTCCCGGCCGGCCGTGCATCACTGAACGCAGTATGTGCCAGGGCTGGTATTTCTGGCATCAGGGAGCGTCTCTAACACATGTATATACATGTAACCCTGTGCCGGAAGTCTCCGCTGTCGGCGCCGAGGAGCAGCCGGGAGTCAGGGTACCTCTTGTGACCGCAAGCGAAAAACTGCTTGCGGTCACAAGAGGACGGGAGCAGTGTGGCAGGGGCCCAGTAACAGCACGAGGGGCCGGGGGGGCCGCCGGGGCCACCGTCGTCCGGGAGGTTTGCTGTCACCTGACTGGGTAAGTGAGGGCCCAGTCAGGTGACAGCATTGCTAGAGGGGCAGCGCTGTCACTGTCGGAGGGCCCTGCCGCCCGACAGTGACAGTGTGTTAACTGTGTGTGGGGGGCTGGGGCCTACCGGAGGATCCTCCGGTCCTCCGGTGGCCCAGTCCAACACTGCATTCCAGCATCACAACTCCAGTATATTACACATCCCACGATCAGGCTCACAGCATATTACTCACCGTGCCGTATCTCTGCAAGTTTCCGGGGACTCTTATAGTTTAGGTCTGACCATTTTTGGGGGGATTTTGGCGGGGTCCTTCTCTTGAGATCCTGCTGGAGGGCACGTACCACCTTTCTTGTTATCCGCCTTTTATGTGTATTGGGGTTAGTGACAGGGACACGTTCTAACCCATAATCCATTTGGTCCATGATTTGGACCATGAGCTTCAGCTCTTCATCGCCAAAAGGAGACGATATCCTTGACATTTTTCGCTCTCCTTATCTCTGCTCTGCTGCAGCCTAGCGTTCGACAGCGTAATGCGTGATACGCGCGAATAACAATGCTCTACGGACGCACATTGGGATCATGTATGTAACGCTGCGCAAGAAATACAAAGGAAATGTGAACATTGCGGTAAACGTTTGTAAAGCGTTCGCGAAGGTTTTTCATTTGCAGCTGCGAAGAGTGGCATTATACTGCGATATTGGGGTGTTGGGTCACCCAGGCATGCCCCCCCTAATGTCCCAGTGTCATTCTGGAGTGTTCGCATCATTTAGGGAGGTTTCATGGGGGACTTGGTGACCTCCAAGTGGTCAAATTTGGATTTCCAAGTGCCGAGCATTTTTTTTCCTATAGACTATAATGGGATCGAGTATTCGTTCGAATAGTCGAATCTCGGTGCCTGCTCGATTAGAATTCTCGAAAGTCGAATATTTCACTACTCGCTCATCTCTAGTATCTATCAAATATATGTATATAGCTGCAAACCAGTAGTTGCTGATATTCTGGCTTCTTGCACTGGATTATCTCTAGTTTTTAGCCGCACCTCCAGAGGTTTGACACCTTCCTGAATGCCAAGGGTGTAAAGGAGTCGGTGTACGAGATCACTTATCCAGGCAGGATACGTGGTGTCCTCTGGTGTCCGGCGCTGAGCGGATCTTCCAATAATTTCCAAGGAAATGTTGGAGTCGTAGTACTAAAATCTTAAACTACTTTATTGCATGACGTAAAAACACTATAAATACGTTTCAAGGGACATGCCTCTTCATCAGATAATAAAAACCATACAAACAAGCTCTCTATTTATAATGGACCGGCGCGGGAGATTCAGAATTCGAATTCCCCGGGATGGATTGTCATTGGTTGTGCTGTCGTCTTCAGTTTATTTTCGTTATTTGTTCAAAACTTTCATTACAGTGTCCTTGGAAGATTCATACTTGTGCTTAATCATAAATCAATATAAAAAGTGCATAAAAAATACATACAGACATTTATATATATATATATATATATATATATATATATATACGCTACCACCAGTTCACTTTTAATATATATGATGGATGCCTAGTTCTAACTCCAAATCTCTAACCTAGAATGGACCTGCTGGGTGGTGATCTGTTAAATGTCCCGACCCCGCCAGCCGGCATCCTATGATCAAATCCCTAGCCAGACAGATCTCAGCCGGACAGTTATTTTTGTTTTGTGTTTTTTGTTCTTAGTTTTTCATAGAGAGTAGTAGTTCAAAGCAGTCTGTCATCAATATGATAATTACTTTTAGATATCTTTGGTATGGGGAACGGAGGCTCCTAAGGGGATTGCCGTGGTCATTCGAATATAATGATGACATGGAAGGATATCTAGGATTTCTGACTCAGTATCTCGCAGGTATTACTCCTTCCTTCTAACATATCATCTTATCCATCCTACACCTCCCAGGACAGATGGTGCAGAGGGAGATGGACCTACTTGCGACCGTGAAACCGGGTGTTCGAGTCAACCCAGAGGAGAACCCAAAGGGTCGGCCCTCTATACCCGGTCTTGTGTTTCAGTAAGATTGAGGATTAAGCCTACACGTGCCATCCGGTCCAGGAGGAACAACGCCATCTTCGGTGACCTCCCAAGATGTTACTATTCCGAACGGACGGAACAGCCTTTTCTTGATGATATTAGCTCCTTCGGAGCTTCGAATGTTCTCAGCAAAAAATAATCATACTGCTAGAGACTAATAAAAAATAGATAAATACTCAAAAGTAGGGCCTGGTGTTCGCGGACACAGGTAAGTATTATACTGTGTAGGCAGAAAGTTTCCCATTCTCTGAACATATTGTTACGGAGTTTAGTTACTCAATCATTTCTGTGATCTCGTTTAATCCTCTGGGTTGAAGTGTGTTCAAGCGATATATCCAATACATCTCTTTTCTAATTAGATTGCCAAATCTATTATTCACATGTGCAGGTATGTGATCAATGGGATAGACTAGCAATTTCCTGAAATCGCAGTCGTGAACAGCCTGGACAGCCTGGACAGCCTGGACAGCCTGGACAGTCCGAGTTTTTGGAAGCCTCTTTTGATATTAAGTCTGTGACCGTTTAATCTCAGGTGTAGAGTCGTACGCCCGACATATTGATATGAACATGGGCATTCTATCACATATACAACATAACTGGAGGTGCATGTAAGGGAAAATTTAATAGGAAATTTTTTACCCTCTCTGCTGCTAAACTCAGTTGTTCCGGTTTTTAAGGAGAGGCAGCATAAACATCTGGATTTCCCACATTTATGGATTCCCTTAGATGGGTTAATTGTTTCACTCAATCCTTTTGTGTGTTTACGCAGTCTACTAGGGGCTATCAGACTTTTTAGGTTGGGTGCCCTACGATAAATGATTCTTGGTTTGTCGGGTATGACATCTTTTATAAATGGGTCCAGTTTTAGAATGTGCCAGTGTTTTTTTAGTATTCGCCTTAGTTTATTGTGATCAGTGGTATATGTGGTAATAAAGTTGGAGGATTGGGTTTGTTCCTTTTCTTCTAATTTTTCTTTTTCTTCCAAGCAGACGTCCTGTGTAAGGGCTCCAGCCCTTATTTTTGCTTCTCTCATTAATTCTTCCGGGAATCCTTTCGATTTAAATCTCTTATGGATGATGGTCGCCTGTTCATTGTATTTGCTCTCTAATCTGCAGTTCTTCCTCACTCTTCTGAATTGTCCGAAGGGAATGTTCACTTTCCATTGTTTAGAGTGGCTGCTGTCAAAGGGAAGATAGCTGTCAGAGTCAACGGGTTTGAAGTAAGTGGCTGTGAGAAATTTATGTTGATCGTGATAGATTAATAGATCTAAAAATTCTATCTGTATTTTAGAGTGATGTGGTACAAGGGTTATTCCCCAATTATTCTGGTTGATGTCACTTACAAACTTGTCGATTTCTTCACTCCCCCCCTCCCATAAGAGGAAGAGATCGTCTATATAACGCTTATATAGTTTTACATTCTTACGATATAAGGCGTGTGCTTTGATGAATTTTTCTTCAAACCTGCCCATAAATAGGTTTGCGTAAGCCGGTGCCACTCTTGTCCCCATGGCTGTCCCCCATATTTAATGGTAAATTGCGCCATTATATTCAAAAAAGTTGTTCTCCAATATATATTTTAGACATTTTATTAGGAAATTTCTTTGATCTTCAGGTATCTTCAGATACAAAAATACCTCCCTGTATACATCACCTCCCCTCCCTGTATACATCACCTCCTCCTCCTCCCTGTATACATCACCTCCCCCTCCCTGTATACATCACCTCCTCCTCCTCCCTGTATACATCACCTCCTCCTCCCTGTATACATCACCTCCCCCTCCCTGTATACATCACCTCCTCCTCCTCCCTGTATACATCACCTCCCCCTGTATACATCACCTCCTCCTCCTCCCTGTATACATCACCTCCTCCTCCCTGTATACATCACCTCCTCCTCCCTGTATACATCACCTCCCCCTCCCTGTATACATCACCTCCTCCTCCTACCTGTATACATCACCTCCTCCTCCTCCCTGTATACATCACCTCCTCCTCCTCCCTGTATACATCACCTCCTCCTCCTCCCTGTATACATCACCTCCCCCTCCCTGTATACATCACCTCCTCCTCCTCCCTGTATACATCACATCCTCCTCCCTGTATACATCACCTCCTCCTCCTCCCTGTATACATCACCTCCTCCTCCCTGTATACATCACCTCCTCCTCCCCCTCCCTGTATACATCACCTCCTCCTCCTCCCTGTATACATCACCTCCCCCTCCCTGTATACATCACCTCCTCCTCCCTGTATACATCACCTCCTCCTCCCTGTATACATCACCTCCTCCTCCTCCTCCCTGTATACATCACCTCCTCCTCCCTGTATACATCACCTCCCCCTCCCTGTATACATCACCTCCTCCTCCTCCCTGTATACATCACCTCCTCCTCCTCCCTGTATACATCACCTCCTCCTCCCTGTATACATCACCTCCCCCTCCCTGTATACATCACCTCCTCCTCCTACCTGTATACATCACCTCCTCCTCCCTGTATACATCACCTCCCCCTCCCTGTATACATCACCTCCTCCTCCTCCCTGTATACATCACCTCCTCCTCCCTGTATACATCACCTCCTCCTCCTCCCTGTATACATCACCTCCTCCTCCTCCCTGTATACATCACCTCCTCCTCCCTGTATACATCACCTCCTCCTCCCTGTATACATCACCTCCCCCTCCCTGTATACATCACCTCCTCCTCCTCCCTGTATACATCACCTCCTCCTCCTCCCTGTATACATCACCTCCTCCTCCCTGTATACATCACCTCCCCCTCCCTGTATACATCACCTCCTCCTCCCTGTATACATCACCTCCTCCTCCCTGTATACATCACCTCCTCCTCCCTGTATACATCACCTCCCCCTCCCTGTATACATCACCTCCTCCTCCTCCCTGTATACATCACCTCCCCCCTCCCTGTATACATCACCTCCCTCCCCCTCCCTGTATACATCACCCTCCCCTCCTCCTGTATACATCACCTCCTCCTCCTCCCTGTATACATCACCTCCTCCTCCTCCCTGTATACATCACCTCCTCCTCCTCCCTGTATACATCACCTCCTCCCCCTCCCTGTATACATCACCTCCTCCCTGTATACATCACCTCCTCCCCCTCCCTGTATACATCACCTCCTCCTCCTCCCTGTATACATCACCTCCCCCTCCCTGTATACATCACCTCCTCCTCCTCCCTGTATACATCACCTCCCCCTGTATACATCACCTCCTCCTCCTCCCTGTATACATCACCTCCTCCTCCCTGTATACATCACCTCCTCCTCCTCCCTGTATACATCACCTCCTCCTCCCTGTATACATCACCTCCTCCTCCCTGTATACATCACCTCCCCCTCCCTGTATACATCACCCCCTCCTCCTCCCTGTATACATCACCTCCTCCTCCTCCCTGTATACATCACCTCCTCCTCCCTGTATACATCACCTCCCCCTCCCTGTATACATCACCTCCTCCTCCTACCTGTATACATCACCTCCTCCTCCCTGTATACATCACCTCCTCCTCCCTGTATACATCACCTCCTCCTCCCTGTATACATCACCTCCCCCTCCCTGTATACATCACCTCCTCCTCCTCCCTGTATACATCACCTCCTCCTCCCTGTATACATCACCTCCTCCTCCCTGTATACATCACCTCCCCCTCCCTGTATACATCACCTCCTCCTCCCTGTATACATCACCTCCTCCCCCTCCCTGTATACATCACCTCCTCCCCCTCCCTGTATACATCACCTCCCCCTCCCTGTATACATCACCTCCCCCTCCTCCCTGTATACATCACCTCCTCCTCCTCCCTGTATACATCACCTCCTCCTCCTCCCTGTATACATCACCTCCTCCTCCTCCCTGTATACATCACCTCCTCCCCCTCCCTGTATACATCACCTCCTCCCTGTATACATCACCTCCTCCTCCTCCCTGTATACATCACCTCCCCCTCCCTGTATACATCACCTCCCCCTCCCTGTATACATCACCTCCTCCTCCTCCCTGTATACATCACCTCCTCCTCCTCCCTGTATACATCACCTCCCCCTCCCTGTATACATCACCTCCTCCTCCCTGTATACATCACCTCCTCCTCCTCCCTGTATACATCACCTCCTCCTCCTCCCTGTATACATCACCTCCTCCTCCCTGTATACATCACCTCCTCCTCCTCCCTGTATACATCACCTCCCCCTCCTCCTCCCTGTATACATCACCTCCTCCTCCTCCCTGTATACATCACCTCCTCCTCCCTGTATACATCACCTCCTCCTCCTCCCTGTATACATCACCTCCCCCTCCTCCTCCCTGTATACATCACCTCCTCCCCCTCCCTGTATACATCACCTCCTCCTCCTCCCTGTATACATCCCCTCCCCCTCCCTGTATACATCACCTCCTCCTCCCTGTATACATCACCTCCTCCTCACTCCCTGGATACATCACCTCCTCCTCCTCCCTGTATAACATCAACCCCTCCTCCCCGTATACATTCATCTCCTCCTCCTCCCTGTATACATCACCTCATCCTACTCCCTGTATACATCACACTCCTCCTCCCTGTATACATCACCTCCTCCTCCCTGTATACATCACCTCCTCCTCCCTGTATACATCACCCTCCTCCTCCCTGTATACATCACCACCTTCCCCCTCCTGTATACATCAACATCCTCCTCCTCCCTTGATACATCACCTCCTCCTCCCTGTATACATCACCTCCCCCCCCTCCCTGTATACATCACCTCCCCCCTCCCTGTATACATCACCTCCTACTCCCTGTATACATCACCTCCCCCTCCCTGTATACATCACCTCCTCCTCCCTGTATACATCACCTCCTCCTCCTCCCTGTATACATCACCCCCTCCTCCCTGTATACATCACCTCCTCCTCCCTGTATACATCACCTCCTCCTCCCTGTATACATCACCTCCTCCTCCCTGTATACATCACCACCTCCCCCTCCCTGTATACATCACCTCCTCCTCCTCCCTGTATACATCACCTCCTCCTCCCTGTATACATCACCTCCTCCCCCTCCCTGTATACATCACCTCCCCCTCCCTGTATACATCACCTCCTACTCCCTGTATACATCACCTCCCCCTCCCTGTATACATCACCTCCTCCTCCTCCCTGTATACATCACCTCCTCCTCCTCCCTGTATACATCACCTCCTCCTCCTACCTGTATACATCACCTCCTCCTCCTCCCTGTATACATCACCTCCTCCTCCTCCCTGTATACATCACCTCCCCCTCCTCCTCCCTGTATACATCACCTCCTCCTCCCTGTATACATCACCTCCTCCTCCCTGTATACATACTCCCCCTCCCTGTATACATCACCATCCCCCTCCCTGGTATACATCACCCCCTCCTCCTCCCTGTATACATCACCTCCTCCTCCCTGTATACATCACCTCCTCCTCCCTGTATACATCACCTCCCCCTCCCTGTATACATCACCTCCTCCTCCTCCCTGTATACATCACCACCTCCCCCTCCCTGTATACATCACCTCCTCCTCCCCCTCCTCCCTGTATACATCACCTCCTCCTCCTCCCTGTATACATCACCTCCTCCTCCTCCCTGTGTACATCACCTCCTCCTCCTCCCTGTATACATCACCTCCCCCTCCTCCCTGTATACATCACCTCCCCCTCCTCCCTGTATACATCACCTCCCCCTCCTCCCTGTATACATCACCTCCCCCTCCTCCCTGTATACATCACCTCCTCCCCCTCCCTGTATACATCACCTCCTCCTCCCTGTATACATCACCTCCTCCTCCCTGTATACATCACCTCCTCCTCCCTGTATACATCACCTCCCCCTCCTCCCTGTATACATCACCTCCCCCTCCTCCTCCCTGTATACATCACCTCCTCCTCCTCCTAGTTGCCCCCTGATCCGGCAGCAGTAGTTGCCCCCTGATCCGGCAGTAGTTGCCCCCTGATCCGGCAGCAGTAGTTGCCCCCTGATCCGGCAGCAGTAGTTGCCCCCTGATCCGGCAGTAGTTGCCCCCTGATCCGGCAGTAGTAGTTGCCCCCTGATCCGGCAGTAGTAGTTGCCCCCTGATCCGGCAGTAGTAGTTGCCCCCTGATCCGGCAGCAGTAGTTGCCCCCTGATCCGGCAGCAGTAGTTGCCCCCTGATCCGGCAGCAGTAGTTGCCCCCTGATCCGGCAGCAGTAGTTGCCCCCTGATCCGGCAGTAGTAGTTGCCCCCTGATCTGGCAGTAGTTGCTCCCTGATCCGGCAGTAGTAGTTGCCCCCTGATCCGGCAGTAGTTGCCCCTGATCCGGCAGCAGTAGTTGCCCCCTGATCCGGCAGCAGTAGTTGCCCCCTGATCCGGCAGCAGTAGTTGCCCCCTGATCCGGCAGCAGTAGTTGCCCCCTGATCCGGCAGTAGTTGCCCCCTGATCCGGCAGCAGTAGTTGCCCCCTGATCCGGCAGTAGTTGCCCCCTGATCCGGCAGTAGTTGCCCCCTGATCCGGCAGCAGTAGTTGCCCCCTTATCCGGCAGCGGTAGTTGCCTGCTAATCCGGCAGTAGTTGCCCCCTGATCCGGTAGTAGTTGCCTGCTGATCCGGCAGTAGTTGCCCCCTGATCCGGCAGTAGTTGCCCCCTGATCCGGTAGTAGTTGCCTGCTGATCCGGCAGTAGTTGCCCCCTGATCCGGCAGTAGTTGCCCCCTGATCCGGCAGTAGTTGCCCCCTGATCTGTCAGTAGTTGCCCCCTGATCCGGCAGCGGTAGTTGCCCCCTGATCCGGCAGTAGTTGCCCCCTGATCCGGTAGTAGTTGCCTGCTGATCCGGCAGTAGTTGCCCCCTGATCCGGCAGTAGTTGCCCCCTGATCCGGCAGCGGTAGTTGCCCCCTGATCCGGCAGCAGTAGTTGCCCTCTGATCCGGCAGCAGTAGTTGCCCCCTGATCCGGCAGCAGTAGTTGCCCCCTGATCCGGCAGCAGTAGTTGCCCCCTGATCTGGCAGTATTTGCCCCCTGATCCGGCAGTAGTAGTTGCCCCCTGATCTGGCAGTAGTTGCCCCCTGATCTGGCAGTAGTTGCCCCCTGATCCGGCAGTAGTTGCCCCCTGATCCGGCAGCAGTAGTTGCCCCCTGATCCGGCAGCAGTAGTTGCCCCCTGATCCGGCAGCAGTAGTTGCCCCCTGATCCGGCAGTAGTTGCCCCCTGATCCGGCAGCAGTAGTTGCCCCCTGATCCGGCAGTAGTTGCCCCCTGATCCGGCAGCGGTAGTTGCCTGCTAATCCGGCAGTAGTTGCCCCCTGATCCAGCAGCGGTAGTTGCCCCCTGATCCGGTAGTAGTTGCCTGCTGATCCGGCAGTAGTTGCCCCCTGATCCGGTAGTAGTTGCCCCCTGATCCGGCAGCAGTAGTTGCCCCCTGATCTGGTAGTAGTTGCCTGCTGATCCGGCAGTAGTTGCCCCCTGATCCGGCAGTAGTTGCCCCCTGATCCGGCAGCGGTAGTTGCCCCCTGATCCGGCAGCAGTAGTTGCCCCCTGATCCGGCAGTAGTAGTTGCCCCCTGATCCGGCAGCAGTAGTCGCCCCCTGATCCGGCAGTAGTTGCCCCCTGATCCGGCAGTAGTTGCCCCCTGATCCGGCAGTAGTTGCCCCCTGATCCGGCAGCAGTAGTTGCCCCCTGATCCGGCAGCAGTAGTTGCCCCCAGATCCGGCAGTAGTTGCCCCCTGATCCGGCAGTAGTAGTTGCCCCCTGATCTGGCAGTAGTTGCCCCCTGATCTGGCAGTAGTTACCCCCTGATCCGGCAGTAGTTGCCCCCTGATCCGGCAGCAGTAGTTGCCCCCTGATCCGGCAGCAGTAGATGCCCCCTGATCCGGCAGCAGTAGTTGCCCCCTGATCCGGCAGCAGTAGTTGCCCCCTGATCCGGCAGTAGTTGCCCCCTGATCCGGCAGCGGTAGTTGCCCCCTGATCCGGTAGTAGTTGCCCCCTGATCTGGCAGTAGTTGCCCCCTGATCCGGTAGTAGTTGCCCCCTGATCCGGCAGCAGTAGTTGCCCCCTGATCCGGTAGTAGTTGCCTGCTGATCCGGCAGTAGTTGCCCCCTGATCCGGCAGTAGTTGCCCCCTGATCCGGCAGCGGTAGTTGCCCCCTGATCCGGCAGCAGTAGTTGCCCCAAGATCCGGCAGTAGTTGCCCCCTGATCCGGCAGCGGTAGTTGCCTGCTAATCCGGCAGTAGTTGCCCCCTGATCCGGCAGCGGTAGTTGCCCCCTGATCCGGCAGTAGTTGCCCCCTGATCCGGCAGCGGTAGTTGCCCCCTGATCCGGTAGTAGTTGCCTGCTGATCCGGCAGTAGTTGCCCCCTGATCCGGCAGCGGTAGTTGCCCCCTGATCCGGCAGTAGTTGCCCCCTGATCCGGCAGCAGTAGTTGCCCCCTGATCCGGCAGCAGTAGTTGCCCCCTGATCCGGCAGCAGTAGTTGCCCCCTGATCCGGCAGCAGTAGTTGCCCCCTGATCCGGCAGTAGTTGCCCCCTGATCCGGCAGCGGTAGTTGCCTGCTAATCCGGCAGTAGTTGCCCCCTGATCCGGCAGCGGTAGTTGCCCCCTGATCCGGCAGTAGTTGCCCCCTGATCCGGCAGCGGTAGTTGCCCCCTGATCCGGTAGTAGTTGCCTGCTGATCCGGAAGTAGTTGCCCCCTGATCCGGCAGCAGTAGTTGCCCCCTGATCCGGTAGTAGTAGTTGCCTGCTGATCCGGCAGTAGTTACCCCTGATCCGGCAGTAGTTGCCCCCTGATCCGGAAGTAGTTGCCCCCTGATCCGGCAGTAGTTGCCCCCTGATCCGGCAGTAGTAGTTGCCCCCTGATCCGGCAGTAGTTGCCCGCTGATCCGGCAGTAGTTGCCCGCTGATCCGGCAGTAGTAGTTGCCCCCTGATCCGGCAGTAGTTGCCCCCTGATCCGGCAGTAGTTGCCCCCTGATCCGGCAGTAGTTGCCCCCTGATCCGGCAGTAGTTGCCCCCTGATCCGGCAGTAGTTGCCCCCTGATCTGGCAGCAGTAGTTGCCCCCTGATCCGGCAGTAGTAGTTGCCCCCTGATCCGGCAGTAGTTGCCCCCTGATCCGGCAGTAGTTGCCCCCTGATCCGGCAGTGGTTGCCCCCTGATCCGGCAGTAGTTGCCCCCTGATCCGGCAGCAGTAGTTGCCCCCTGATCCGGCAGTGGTTGCCCCCTGATCCGGCAGTAGTTGCCCCCTGATCCGGCAGCAGTAGTTGCCCCCTGATCCGGCAGTAGTTGCCCGCTGATCCGGCAGTAGTTGCCCCCTGATCCGGCAGCAGTAGTTGCCCCCTGATCCGGCAGCAGTAGTTGCCCCCTGATCCGGCAGTAGTAGTTGCCCCCTGATCCGGCAGTAGTAGTTGCCCCCTGATCCGGCAGTAGTTGCCCCCTGATCCGGCAGTAGTAGTTGCCCCCTGATCCGGCAGTAGTTGCCCCCTGATCCGGCAGTAGTTGCCCCCTGATCCGGCAGTAGTTGCCCCCTGATCCGGCAGTAGTTGCCCCCTGATCCGGCAGTAGTTGCCCGCTGATCCGGCAGTAGTTGCCCCCTGATCCGGCAGCAGTAGTTGCCCCCTGATCCGGCAGTAGTAGTTGCCTGCTGATCTGGCAGTAGTTGCCCCCTGATCCGGCAGTAGTAGTTGCCCCCTGATCCGGCAGTAGTTGCCCCCTGATCCGGCAGTAGTTGCCCCCTGATCCGGCAGTAGTTGCCCCCTGATCCGGCAGTAGTTGCCCGCTGATCCGGCAGTAGTTGCCCCCTGATCCGGCAGCAGTAGTTGCCCCCTGATCCGGCAGCAGTAGTTGCCCCCTGATCCGGCAGTAGTTGCTCCCTGATCCGGCAGCAGTAGTTGCCCCCTGATCCGGCAGTAGTTGCCCCCTGATCCGGCAGTAGTTGCTCCCTGATCCGGCAGCAGTAGTTGCCCCCTGATCCGGCAGTAGTTGCCCCCTGATCCGGCAGTAGTTGCCCGCTGATCCGGCAGCAGTAGTTGCCCCCTGATCCGGCAGCAGTAGTTGCCCCCTGATCCGGCAGTAGTTGCCCCCTGATCCGGCAGTAGTTGACCCCTGATCCGGCAGTAGTTGACCCCTGATCCGGCAGTAGTTGCCCCCTGATCCGGCAGCAGTAGTTGCCCCCTGATCCGGCAGTAGTTGCCCCCTGATCCGGCAGTAGTTGCCCCCTGATCCGGCAGTAGTTGCCCCCTGATCCGGCAGTAGTTGCCCCCTGATCCGGCAGTAGTTGCCCGCTGATCCGGCAGTAGTTGCCCCCTGATCCGGTAGTAGTTGCCCCCTGATCCGGTAGTAGTTGCCCCCTGATCCTGCAGTAGTTGCCCCCTGATCCGGCAGTAGTTGCCCCCTGATCCGGCAGTAGTTGCCCCCTGATCCTGCAGTAGTTGCCCCCTGATCCGGCAGTAGTTGCCCCCTGATCCGGCAGTAGTTGCCCCCTGATCCGGCAGTAGTAGTTGCCCCCTGATCCGGCAGTAGTTGCCCGCTGATCCGGCAGTAGTTGCCCCCTGATCCGGCAGTAGTTGCCCCCTGATCCTGCAGTAGTTGCCCCCTGATCCGGCAGTAGTTGCCCGCTGATCCGGCAGTAGTTGCCCCCTGATCCGGCAGTAGTTGCCCCCTGATCCGGCAGTAGTTGCCCGCTGATCCGGTAGTTGCGCCGCCCGCTCTGGGATGCAGCGCCCCTCCCGCCTGCAGTACCGCCTCCGGCCAGGGTGTGGCAGCAGAGCTCCGGCCGCCGGTGACTCATAGGGTGGAGCCGCTCAGAGGTTCCGCACTTCTCTCCGTCTCTTCTCGCAGTCGGTTCGGGGTGTCGGTGCAGAGCGGTCACGTGACAGGTACACCCCCCCGCCCCTTCCCCGCCATCCCCCGCATGTCCCGCGCTTCTCCCGTTACCGCAGGGATTTGTCGCTCTGAGGCTTTATCCGAACTTCCTACAACTAAATCCGCGGCTCGTGAGCACCGGGAACCGGGAGATAGCAGTCCTGTGTAAGGGATAGCAGTCCTGTGTAAGGGATAGCAGTCCTGTGTAAGGGGTAGCAGTCCTGTGTAAGGGATGGAGGATGGCAGTCCTGTGTAAGGGATAGCAGTCCTGTGTAAGGGATGGAGGATAGCAGTCCTGTGTAAGGGATAGCAGTCCTGTGTAAGGGATGTAGGGGGGATAGCAGTCCTGTGTAAGGGGTAGCAGTCCTGTGTAAGGGATGGAGGATGGCAGTCCTGTGTAAGGGATGGAGGATAGCAGTCCTGTGTAAGGGATAGCAGTCCTGTGTAAGGGATGTAGGGGGGATAGCAGTCCTGTGTAAGGGATGGAGGATAGCAGTCCTGTGTAAGGGATGTAGGGGGGATAGCAGTCCTGTGTAAGGGATGTAGGGGGGATAGCAGTCCTGTGTAAGGGATAGCAGTCCTGTGTAAGGGATGTAGGGGGGATAGCAGTCCTGTGTAAGGGATGGAGGATAGCAGCCCTGTGTAAGGGATAGCAGTCCTGTGTAAGGGATGGAGGATAGCAGTCCTGTGTAAGGGATGTAGGGGGATAGCAGTCCTGTGTAAGGGATGGAGGATAGCAGTCCTGTGTAAGGGATAGCAGTCCTGTGTAAGGGATGTAGGGGGGGTAGCAGTCCTGTGTAAGGGATGGAGGATAGCAGTCCTGTGTAAGGGATGGAGGATAGCAGTCCTGTGTAAGGGATGGAGGATAGCAGTCCTGTGTAAGGGATGGAGGATAGCAGTCCTGTGTAAGGGATGGAGGATAGCAGTCCTGTGTAAGGGATGGAGGATAGCAGTCCTGTGTAAGGGATGGAGGATAGCAGTCCTGTGTAAGGGATGGAGGATAGCAGTCCTGTGTAAGGGATGGAGGATAGCAGTCCTGTGTAAGGGATGGAGGATAGCAGTCCTGTGTAAGGGATGGAGGATAGCAGTCCTGTGTAAGGGATGGAGGATAGCAGTCCTGTGTAAGGGATGGAGGATAGCAGTCCTGTGTAAGGGATGGCAGTCCTGTGTAAGGGCTGTAGGGAGGATAGCAGACCTGTGTAAGGGATGGAGGATAGCAGTCCTGTGTAAGGGATGTAGGGGGGATAGCAGTCCTGTGTAAGGGATAGCAGTCCTGTGTAAGGGGTGTAGGGGGGATAGCAGTCCTGTGTAAGGGATGGGGGATAGCAGTCCTGTGTAAGGGATGAGGGATAGCAGTCCTGTGTAAGGGATGAGGGATAGCAGTCCTGTGTAAGGGATGTAGGGAGGATAGCAGTCCTGTGTAAGGGATGGAGGATAGCAGCCCTGTGTAAGGGATAGCAGTCCTGTGTAAGGGATGGAGGTTAGCAGTCCTGTGTAAGGGATGTAGGGGGGATAGCAGTCCTGTGTAAGGGATGGAGGATAGCAGTCCTGTGTAAGGGATAGCAGTCCTGTGTAAGGGATGTAGGGGGGATAGCAGTCCTGTGTAAGGGATGGAGGATAGCAGTCCTGTGTAAGGGATGTAGGGGGGGATAGCAGTCCTGTGTAAGGGATGGAGGATAGCAGTCCTGTGTAAGGGATGGAGGATAGCAGTCCTGTGTAAGGGATGGAGGGGGGGATAGCAGTCCTGTGTAAGGGATGGAGGATAGCAGTCCTGTGTAAGGTATAGCAGTCCTGTGTAAGGGATGTAGGGGGGATAGCAGTCCTGTGTAAGGGATGGAGGATAGCAGTCCTGTGTAAGGGATAGCAGTCCTGTGTAAGGGATGTAGGGGGGATAGCAGTCCTGTGTAAGGGATAGCAGTCCTGTGTAAGGGATGGAGGATAGCAGTCCTGTGTAAGGGATGGAGGATGGCAGTCCTGTGTAAGGGATGGAGGATGGCAGTCCTGTGTAAGGGATAGCAGTCCTGTGTACGGGATGGAGGATAGCAGTCCTGTGTAAGGGAGGGAGGATAGCAGTCCTGTGTAAGGGATAGCAGTCCTGTGTACGGGATGGAGGATGGCAGTCCTGTGTAAGGGATAGCAGTCCTGTGTAAGGGATGTAGGGGGGGGGTAGCAGTCCTGTGTAAGGGATGGAGGATAGCAGTCCTGTGTAAGGGATGGAGGATAGCAGTCCTGTGTAAGGGATGGAGGATAGCAGTCCTGTGTAAGGGATGGAGGATTAGCAGGTCCTGTGTAAGGGATGGAGGGATAGCAGATCCTGTGTAAGGGATTGGAGGATAGCAGTCCTGTGTAAGGGATGGAGGATAGCAGTCCTGTGTAAGGGATGAAGGGATAGCAGTCCTGTGTAAGGGATGGAGGATAGCAGTCCTGTGTAAGGGATGGAGGATAGCAGTCCTGTGTAAGGGATGGAGGATAGCAGTCCTGTGTAAGGGATGGAGGATAGCAGTCCTGTGTAAGGGATGGAGGATAGCAGTCCTGTGTAAGGGATGGAGGGGGGGATAGCAGTCCTGTGTAAGGGATGGAGGATAGCAGTCCTGTGTAAGGTATAGCAGTCCTGTGTAAGGGATGTAGGGGGGATAGCAGTCCTGTGTAAGGGGTAGCAGTCCTGTGTAAGGGATGTAGGGGGGATAGCAGTCCTGTGTAAGGGATGGAGGATAGCAGTCCTGTGTAAGGGATGGAGGATGGCAGTCCTGTGTAAGGGAAGGAGGATGGCAGTCCTGTGTAAGGGATGGAGGATGGCAGTCCTGTGTAAGGGATAGCAGTCCTGTGTAAGGGAGGGAGGATAGCAGTCCTGTGTAAGGGATAGCAGTCCTGTGTACGGGATGGAGGATGGCAGTCCTGTGTAAGGGATAGCAGTCCTGTGTAAGGGATGTAGGGGGGGGGGTAGCAGTCCTGTGTAAGGGAGGGAGGATAGCAGTCCTGTGTAAGGGATGGAGGATAGCAGTCCTGTGTAAGGGATGGAGGATAGCAGTCCTGTGTAAGGGATGGAGGATAGCAGTCCTGTGTAAGGGATGGAGGGGGGGATAGCAGTCCTGTGTAAGGGATGGAGGATAGCAGTCCTGTGTAAGGTATAGCAGTCCTGTGTAAGGGATGTAGGGGGGGATAGCAGTCCTGTGTAAGGGATGGAGGATAGCAGTCCTGTGTAAGGGAATGGCAGTCCTGTGTAAGGGATGTAGGGGGATAGCAGTCCTGTGTAAGGGATAGCAGTCCTGTGTAAGGGATGTAGGGGGATATAGCAGTCCTGTGTAAGGGATGGAGGATAGCAGTCCTGTGTAAGGGATGGAGGATGGCAGTCCTGTGTAAGGGAAGGAGGATGGCAGTCCTGTGTAAGGGATGGAGGATGGCAGTCCTGTGTAAGGGATAGCAGTCCTGTGTAAGGGAGGGAGGATAGCAGTCCTGTGTAAGGGATAGCAGTCCTGTGTACGGGATGGAGGATGGCAGTCCTGTGTAAGGGATAGCAGTCCTGTGTAAGGGATGTAGGGGGGGGGTAGCAGTCCTGTGTAAGGGAGGGAGGATAGCAGTCCTGTGTAAGGGATGGAGGATAGCAGTCCTGTGTAAGGGATGGAGGATAGCAGTCCTGTGTAAGGAATGGAGGATAGCAGTCCTGTGTAAGGGATGGAGGATAGCAGTCCTGTGTAAGGGATGGAGGATAGCAGTCCTGTGTAAGGGATCTAGGGAGGATAGCAGTCCTGTGTAAGGGATGGAGGATAGCAGTCCTGTGTAAGGGATGGAGGATAGCAGTCCTGTGTAAGGGATGGAGGATAGCAGTCCTGTGTAAGGGATGGAGGATAGCAGTCCTGTGTAAGGGATGGAGGATAGCAGTCCTGTGTAAGGGATGGAGGATAGCAGTCCTGTGTAAGGGATGGAGGATAGCAGTCCTGTGTAAGGGATGGAGGATAACATTCCTGTGTAAGGATGGAGGATAGCAGTCCTGTGTAAGGGATGGAGGATAGCAGTCCTGTGTAAGGGATGGAGGATAGCAGTCCTGTGTAAGGGAAGGAGGATAGCAGTCCTGTGTAAGGGATGGAGGATAGCAGTCCTGTGTAAGGGATGGAGGATAGCAGTCCTGTGTAAGGGATGGAGGATAGCAGTCCTGTGTAAGGGATGGAGGATAGCAGTCCTGTGTAAGGGATGGAGGATAGCAGTCCTGTGTAAGGGATGGAGGATAGCAGTCCTGTGTAAGGGATGGAGGATAGCAGTCCTGTGTAAGGGATGGAGGATAGCAGTCCTGTGTAAGGGATGGAGGATAGCAGTCCTGTGTAAGGGATGGAGGATAGCAGTCCTGTGTAAGGGATGGAGGATAGCAGTCCTGTGTAAGGGATGGAGGATAGCAGTCCTGTGTAAGGGATGGAGGATAGCAGTCCTGTGTAAGGGATGGAGGATAGCAGTCCTGTGTAAGGGATGGAGGATAGCAGTCCTGTGTAAGGGATGGAGGGGGGGATAGCAGTCCTGTGTAAGGGATGGAGGATAGCAGTCCTGTGTAAGGGATGGAGGGGGGGATAGCAGTCCTGTGTAAGGGATGGAGGATAGCAGTCCTGTGTAAGGGATGGAGGGGGGGATAGCAGTCCTGTGTAAGGGATGGAGGATTAGCAGTCCTGTGTAAGGGATGGAGGGGGGGATAGCATCCTGTGAAGGGATGGAGGATAGCAGTCCTGTGGTAGGGATAGCAGTCCTGTGTAAGGGGATCTAGGGAGGATAGCAGTCCTGTGTAAGGGAGGGGGATAGCAGTCCTGTGTAAGGGATGGAGGATAGCAGTCCTGTGTAAGGGATGGAGGGGGGGATAGCAGTCCTGTGTAAGGGATGGAGGATAGCAGTCCTGTGTAAGGGATGGAGGGGGGGATAGCAGTCCTGTGTAAGGGATGGAGGATAGCAGTCCTGTGTAAGGGATAGCAGTCCTGTGTAAGGGATGTAGGGAGGATAGCAGTCCTGTGTAAGGGAGGGGGATAGCACTCCCGTGTAAGGGATCTAGGGAGGATAGCAGTCCTGTGTAAGGGATCTAGGGAGGATAGCAGTCCTGTGTAAGGGATCTAGGGAGGATAGCAGTCCTGTGAAAGGGATGGAGGGGGGCAGCAGTCAGTGCTGTTGGTACGGGGGGGGGGGGCAGCAGTCAGTGCTTGTTGGAAACGGGGGGGGCAGCAGTCAGTGCTGTTGGAACGGGGGGGGGGGCAGCAGTCAGTGCTGTTGGTACGGGGGGGGCAGCAGTCCGTGCTGTTGGTACGGGGGGGGCAGCAGTCAGTGCTGTTGGTACGGGGGTGTGGTGGGGGGGGCAGCAGTCAGTGCTGTTGGTACGGGGGGGGCAGCAGTCAGTGCTGTTGGTACGGGGGGGGCAGCAGTCAGTGCTGTTGGTGCGCGGGGGGGGGGCAGCATGTTCCCTGCGCTGTAACGATCCAGTAAATTGATATGAGGGGGGGGGGGGGGGGGGGGGGGGGTGGGGGGGTTCTGTCATCTCTGGTAACATGAATGGTGTCACAGTACTGCACCCTCTGCATGACCCCACCCCCTCCTCTGCCCAGCATGACCCCGCCCCCTTGCCAGTGTTTCTAGCCCCCCCCCCCAGCATGACCCCGCCCCCTTGCCAGTGTTACTAGCCCCCCCCCCCAGCATGACCCCGCCTTCTTGCCAGTGTTTCTAGCCCCCCCCCCCAGCATGACCCCGCCCCCTTGCCAGTGTTACTAGCGCCCCCCCCCAGCATGACCCCGCCCCTCTGCCTGGCATGATTCCTCCCCCCCTCTTTCGGTAACCGGAGACAATGTGCTGGCTTGTTGTGTTGATGCTTAGTGGGCACCAGGACTGCACGGCCGCCACGTCCAGAAGGGACCCCCCGCCTGCCGGGCCCGACCCACCCACTAATGGGGAACACCGAGTCATGGGGAGCGTGCTGTGTACCACGGGTGTGTGCCATCACTTATCCTGCCTGTGACCCCCAGGAGGGGAGGACCCCCGCCCCCAGGAGGGGAGGACCCCGCCCCCAGGAGGGAAGGAGGGGAGGACTCCGCCCCCAGGAGGGGGTCAGTGAGCGGTGATGCCGCCACACGGGGGATGGGTGGCTATAGATTATGTTCCCGCACCCCCCTTCCCCACCTGCAGCAGATTTGTCATTTTGGCTGGAGTTCCCCTTTAAGTCGCGGTTTTGCCTTTGTCACTTATATCCAAAAATATTTGTGGTTTTTCCATGTTGTGCAACGTGAGGAGAAAGTGACTCACAGGAGGGAGGGGGGGGGGGTGTATACAGCTTGTCACACACTTATATATATACTGGGGGGCTGTATACAGCTTGTCACACACTTATATATACTGGGGTGCTGTATACAGCTTGTCACACACTTATATATACTGGGGGGGTGCTGTATACAGCTTGTCACACACTTATATATACTGGGGGGGTGTATACAGCTTGTCACACACTTATATATACTGGGGGGGTGTATACAGCTTGTCACACACTTATATATACTGGGGGGGCTGTATACAGCTTGTCACACACTTATATATACTGGGGGGGTGTATACAGCTTGTCACACACTTATATATACTGGGGGGCTGTATACAGCTTGTCACACACTTATATATACTGGGGGGGTGCTGTATACAGCTTGTCACACACTTATATATACTGGGGGGGTGTATACAGCTTGTCACACACTTATATATACTGGGGGGGGGGTGTATACAGCTTGTCACACACTTATATATACTGGGGGGGGGGGGGGCTGTATACAGCTTGTCACACACTTATATATACTGGGGGGGTGCTGTATACAGCTTGTCACACACTTATATATACTGGGGGGGTGTATACAGCTTGTCACACACTTATATATACTGGGGGGGTGTATACAGCTTGTCACACACTTATATATACTGGGGGGGTGTATACAGCTTGTCACACACTTATATACTGGGGGGTGCTGTATACAGCTTGTCACACACTTATATATACTGGGGGGGCTGTATACAGCTTGTCACACACTTATATATACTGGGGGGGGGCTGTATACAGCTTGTCACACACTTATATATACTGGGGGGGGCTGTATACAGCTTGTCACACACTTATATATACTGGGGGGGGGGTGTATACAGCTTGTCACACACTTATATATACTGGGGGGGGTGTATACAGCTTGTCACACACTTATATATACTGGGGGGCTGTATACAGCTTGTCACACACTTATATATACTGGGGGGGGTGTATACAGCTTGTCACACACTTATATATACTGGGGGGGCTGTATACAGCTTGTCACACACTTATATATATACTGGGGGGGGCTGTATACAGCTTGTCACACACTTATATATACTGGGGGTGCTGTATACAGCTTGTCACACACTTATATATACTGGGGGGGTGTATACAGCTTGTCACACACTTATATATACTGGGGGGTGTATACAGCTTGTCACACACTTATATATACTGGGGGGGGGGGGTGTATACAGCTTGTCACACACTTATATACTGGGGGGGTGTATACAGCTTGTCACACACTTATATACTGGGGGGGTGTATACAGCTTGTCACACACTTATATATACTGGGGGGGGGGGGGTGTATACAGCTTGTCACACACTTATATACTGGGGGGGTGTATACAGCTTGTCACACACTTATATATACTGGGGGTGGTGCTGTATACAGCTTGTCACACACTTATATACTGGGGGGGGCTGTATACAGCTTGTCACACACTTATATATACTGGGGGGGGCTGTATACAGCTTGTCACACACTTATATATACTGGGGGGTGTATACAGCTTGTCACACACTTATATATACTGGGGGGTGTATACAGCTTGTCACACACTTATATATACTGGGGGGGTGTATACAGCTTGTCACACACTTATATATACTGGGGGGGTGCTGTATACAGCTTGTCACACACTTATATATACTGGGGGGCTGTATACAGCTTGTCACACACTTATATATACTGGGGGGCTGTATACAGCTTGTCACACACTTATATATACTGGGGGGTGTATACAGCTGTCACACACGTATATATACTGGGGGGGGCTGTATACAGCTTTGTCACACACTTATAATACTGGGGGGGGGCTGGATACAGCTTGTCACACACTTATATATCCGGGGGGGGTGTATACAGCTTGTCACACACTTATATTACTGGGGGGCTGTATACAGCTTGTCACACACTTATATATACTGGGGGGGGTGTATACAGCTTGTCACACACTATATAATACTGGGGGGGCGGTATACAGCTTGTCACACACTTATATATATGGGGGGGCTGTATACAGCTTGTCACACACTTATATTATACTGGGGGGGGTGTATACAGCTTGTCACACACTTATATATACTGGGGGGGTGTATACAGCTTGTCACACACTTATATATACTGGGGGGGGTGTATACAAGCTTGTCACACACTTTTATATACTGGGGGGGGGGGGGTATACAGCTGTCACACCTTAGATATACTGGGGGGGCTGTATACAGCTTGTCACACATTATATATACTGGGGTGCGTGTATACAGCTTGTCACAGCACTTATATATACTGGGGGGGGTGCTGTATACAGCTTGTCACACACTTATATACTGGGGGGGGCTGTATACAGCTTGTCACACACTTATATATACTGGGGGGGGGGGCTGTATACAGCTTGTCACACACTTATATACTGGGGGGGGCTGTATACAGCTTGTCACACACTTATATATACTGGGGGGGGCTGTATACAGCTTGTCACACACTTATATACTGGGGGGTGTATACAGCTTGTCACACACTTATATATACTGGGGGGGGGGTGTATACAGCTTGTCACACACTTATATATACTGGGGGGGGGGCTGTATACAGCTTGTCACACACTTATATATACTGGGGGGTGTATACAGCTTGTCACACACTTATATATACTGGGGGGGCTGTATACAGCTTGTCACACACTTATATATACTGGAGGGGTGCTGTATACAGCTTGTCACACATTATATATACTGGGGGGCTGTATACAGCTTGTCACACACTTATATATACTGGGGGGGGTGTATACAGCTTGTCACACACTTATATATACTGGGGGGGGGTGTATACAGCTTGTCACACACTTATATATACTGGGGGGGGGTGTATACAGCTTGTCACACACTTATATATACTGGGGGGCTGTATACAGCTTGTCACACACTTATATATACTGGGGGGGTGTATACAGCTTGTCACACACTTATATATACTGGGGGGGGTGTATACAGCTTGTCACACACTTATATATACTGGGGGGGGGGGTGTATACAGCTTGTCACACACATATATATACTGGGGTGGGTGTATACAGCTTGTCACACACTTATATATACTGGGGGGGTGTATAACAGCTTGTCACACATTATATATACTGGGGGGGGGTGTATACAGCTTGTCACACACTTATATAGCCGGGGGGGGTGTATACAGCTTGTCACACACCTTATATACTGGGGGGGTGCTGTATACAGCTTGGTCACACACTTATATATACTGGGGGGGGCTGTATACAGCTTGTCACACACTTATATATACTGGGGGTGGTATACAGCTTGTCACACACTTATATAGACTGGGGGGTGTATACAGCTTGTCACACACTTATATATACTGGGGGTGTATACAGCTTGTCACACACTTATATATACTGGGGGGGTGCTGTATACAGCTTGTCACACACTTATATATACTGGGGGGCTGTATACAGCTTGTCACAAACTTATATATACTGGGGGGGGTGTATACAGCTTGTCACACACTTATATATACTGGGGGGGTGCTGTATACAGCTTGTCACACACTTATATATACTGGGGGGCTGTATACAGCTTGTCACACACTTATATACTGGGGGGGGGGTGCTGTATACAGCTTGTCACACACTTTTATATATACTGGGGGGGGTGTATACAGCTTGTCACACACTTATATATACTGGGGGGGTGTATACAGCTTGTCACACACTTATATATACTGGGGGGGTGCTGTATACAGCTTGTCACACACTTATATATACTGGGGGGGGCTGTATACAGCTTGTCACACACTTATATATACTGGGGGGGGGGCTGTATACAGCTTGTCACACACTTATATACTGGGGGGGGGGGTGCTGTATACAGCTTGTCACACACTTATATACTGGGGGGGTGTATACAGCTTGTCACACACTTATATATACTGGGGGGGTGTATACAGCTTGTCACACACTTATATATACTGGGGGGGGTGCTGTATACAGCTTGTCACACACTTATATATACTGGGGGGCTGTATACAGCTTGTCACACACTTATATATACTGGGGGGCTGTATACAGCTTGTCACACACTTATATATACTGGGGGGGTGTATACAGCTTGTCACACACTTATATACTGGGGGGGGTGCTGTATACAGCTTGTCACACACTTATATATACTGGGTGCTGTATACAGCTTGTCACACACTTATATATACTGGGGGGGGTGTATACAGCTTGTCACACACTTATATATACTGGGGGGGGTGTATACAGCTTGTCACACACTTATATATACTGGGGGGGGTGTATACAGCTTGTCACACACTTATATATACTGGGGGGCTGTATACAGCTTGTCACACACTTATATATGGGGGGGGCTGTATACAGCTTGTCACACACTTATATATACTGGGGGGCTGTATACAGCTTGTCACACACTTATATACTGGGGGGGGCTGTATACAGCTTGTCACACACTTATATATACTGGGGGGCTGTATACAGCTTGTCACACACTTATATATACTGGGGGGGTGTATACAGCTTGTCACACACTTATATATACTGGGGGGGGGTGTATACAGCTTGTCACACACTTATATATACTGGGGGGGGGTGTATACAGCTTGTCACACACTTATATATACTGGGGGGGTGCTGTATACAGCTTGTCACACACTTATATATACTGGGGGGATGTATACAGCTTGTCACACACTTATATATACTGGGGGGGTGTATACAGCTTGTCACACACTTATATATACTGGGGGGTGTATACAGCTTGTCACACACTTATATATACTGGGGGGGTGCTGTATACAGCTTGTCACACACTTATATATACTGGGGTGCTGTATACAGCTTGTCACACACTTATATATACTGGGGGGGGGGGCTGTATACAGCTTGTCACACACTTATATATACTGGGGTGCTGTATACAGCTTGTCACACACTTATATATACTGGGGGGTGTATACAGCTTGTCACACACTTATATATACTGGGGGGGTGTATACAGCTTGTCACACACTTATATACTGGGGGGGTGCTGTATATGAGGATGAGACGTGATGTAACAGCAGAATA
Source organism: Dendropsophus ebraccatus (assembly GCF_027789765.1). NCBI lineage: Eukaryota > Metazoa > Chordata > Amphibia > Anura > Hylidae > Dendropsophus > Dendropsophus ebraccatus. Next base: position 34,753 of record NW_027208851.1, read on the forward strand.
GTGAGTGCAGCTCTGGAGGAGGAGACAGGATGTAACAGCAGAATAGTGAGTGCAGCTCTGGATGATGAGACATGATGTAACAGCAGAATAGTGAGTGCAGCTCTGGAGAATGAGACAGGATGTAAGAGCAGAATAGTGAGTGCAGCTCTGGAGGATGAGACATGATGTAAGAGCAGAATAGTGAGTGCAGCTCTGGAGGATGAGACAGGATGTAACAGCAGAATAGTGAGTGCAGCTCTGGAGGAGGAGACATGATGTAACAGCAGAATAGTGAGTGCAGCTCTGGAGGAGGAGACAGGATGTAACAGCAGAATAGTGAGTGCAGCTCTGGAGGATGAGACAGGATGTAACAGCAGAATAGTGAGTGCAGCTCTGGAGGATGAGACATGATGTAACAGCAGAATAGTGAGTGCAGCTCTGGAGGATGAGACATGATGTAACAGCAGAATAGTGAGTGCAGCTCTGGAGGATGAGACATGGTGTAACAGCAGAGTAGTGAGTGCAGCTCTGGAGGATGAGACATGATGTAACAGCAGAATAGTGAGTGCAGCTCTGGAGGATGAGACGTGATGTAACAGCAGAATAGTGAGTGCAGCTCTGGAGGATGAGACAGGATGTAACAGCAGCATAGGGTATCAGTCCCTGACACACTGTAACGCCTCTCAGCTGTATGGGATGGATGTGCTGGTGACGTCTATGTGTTTGTTGCTCAGTTATCAGACATGGTGGTGGATCACCCGGAGTTTGAGAAGGCAGGGCAGGAGGCGGGGCTGCAGGTCTGGAGGATTGAGAAGTTTGATCTGGTGGCAGTGCCGCGGAATCAGTACGGATCCTTCTTCACCGGCGATGCCTACATCGTGCTCAACACCATAAAGCAGCGCTCCGGGAACCTACAGTACGACCTCCATTACTGGCTGGGTGAGTGTCCCCCCTCAGCCTCCTGTCTTACCCCCCCCCCCACACACACACACACGCCTCCTCCTCCTCAGTGCAAAAGAGGCTATAGTGTGGCCGCCTCCTCCTCCTCCTCTGCACAGTGCAGTGTCTGGTGGTGTGTGGCCTCCTCCTCCTCCTCCTCCTCTGCACAGTGTAGTGTCTGGTGGTGTGTGGCCTCCTCCTCCTCCTCCTCCTCTGCAGAGTGTAGTGTCTGGTGGTGTGTGGCCTCCTCCTCCTCCTCCTCCTCCTCCTCCTCCTCCTCCTCCTCCTCCTCCTCCGCACAGTGTAGTGTCTGGTGGTGTGTGGCCTCCTCCTCCTCCTCTGCACAGTGTAGTGTCTGGTGGTGTGTGGCCTCCTCCTCCTCCTCTGCACAGTGTAGTGTCTGGTGGTGTGTGGCCTCCTCCTCCTCCTCCTCCTCCTCTGCACAGTGTAGTGTCTGGTGGTGTGTGGCCTCCTCCTCCTCCTCCTCCTCCTCTGCAGAGTGTAGTGTCTGGTGGTGTGTGGCCTCCTCCTCCTCCTCCTCTGCACAGTGTAGTGTCTGGTGGTGTGTGGCCTCCTCCTCCTCCTCCTCCTCCTCTGCACAGTGTAGTGTCTGGTGGTGTGTGGCCTCCTCCTCCTCCTCCTCCTCCTCTGCACAGTGTAGTGTCTGGTGGTGTGTGGCCTCCTCCTCCTCCTCTGCACAGTGTGGTGTCTGGTGGTGTGTGGCCTCCTCCTCCTCCTCTGCACAGTGCAGTGTCTGGTGGTGTGTGGTCTCTTCCTCCTCCTCCTCCTCCGCACAGTGTAGTGTCTGGTGGTGTGTGGTCTCTTCCTCCTCCTCCTCCTCCTCCTCCGCACAGTGTAGTGTCTGGTGGTGTGTGGTCTCTTCCTCCTCCTCCTCCTAGTGTAGTGTCTGGTGGTGTGTGGTCTCTTCCTCCTCCTCCTCCGCACAGTGTAGTGTCTGGTGGTGTGTGGCCTCCTCCTCCTCCTCTGCACAGTGTAGTGTCTGGTGGTGTGTGGTCTCTTCCTCCTCCTCTGCACAGTGTAGTGTCTGGTGGTGTGTGGTCTCTTCCTCCTCCTCCTCCTCCTCCTCCTCCTCCTCCGCACAGTGTAGTGTCTGGTGGTGTGTGGCCTCCTCCTCCTCCTCTGCACAGTGTAGTGTCTGGTGGTGTGTGGCCTCCTCCTCCTCCTCTGCACAGTGTAGTGTCTGGTGGTGTGTGGCTTCCTCCTCCTCCTCCTCCTCCTCCTCCTCCTCCTCCTCCTCCTCCGCACAGTGTAGTGTCTGGTGGTGTGTGGCCTCCTCCTCCTCCTCTGCACAGTGTAGTGTCTGGTGGTGTGTGGCCTCCTCCTCCTCCTCTGCACAGTGTAGTGTCTGGTGGTGTGTGGCTTCCTCCTCCTCCTCCTCCTCCTCCTCCTCCTCCGCACAGTGTAGTGTCTGGTGGTGTGTGGCCTCCTCCTCCTCCTCCGCACAGTGTAGTGTCTGGTGGTGTGTGGTCTCTTCCTCCTCCTCCTCCTCCTCCTCCTCCTCCTCCTCCTCCGCACAGTGTAGTGTCTGGTGGTGTGTGGCTTCCTCCTCCTCCTCCTCCTCCTCCTCCTCCTCCTCATCCTCCTCCTCCTCCTCCTCTGCACAGTGTAGTGTCTGGTGGTGTGTGGTCTCTTCCTCCTCCTCCTCCTCCTCCTCCTCCGCACAGTGTAGTGTCTGGTGGTGTGTGGCCTCCTCCTCCTCCTCCTCCGCACAGTGTAGTGTCTGGTGGTGTGTGGTCTCTTCCTCCTCCTCCTCCTCCTCCTCCTCCGCACAGTGTAGTGTCTGGTGGTGTGTGGTCTCCTCCTCCTCCTCCTCCTCCTCCTCCTCCGCACAGTGTAGTGTCTGGTGGTGTGTGGTCTCTTCCTCCTCCTCCTCCTCCTCCTCCTCCTCCTCCGCACAGTGTAGTGTTGTAGTGCGGAGTTGCACATGGAGGGGGAGGGCAGATTCTTCTGTGTGTTCATAGTCTCATAATCTCTATAATCCACCGCAGATGAACCCCCACCAGCTGCCGGATCATCCTTATGGCAAACAGATATTCCATCTGCTGAGACAGCGTGTCCTGTGCCCCCCCCCAAGTGTCCTGTGCCCCCCCCCCAAGTGTCCTGTGCCCCCCCCCAAGTGTCCTGTGCCCCTCCCCCCCCAAGTGTCCTGTGCCCCTCCCCCCCCAAGTGTCCTGTGCCCCTCCCCCCCCAAGTGTCCTGTGCCCCTCCCCCCCAAGTGTCCTGTGCCCCTCCCCCCCCAAGTGTCCTGTGCCCTCCCCCCCCAAGTGTCCTGTGCCCCACCCCCCCCCAAGTGTCCTGTGCCCCCCCCCCCCCAAGTGTCCTGTGCCCCCCCCCCCAAGTGTCCTGTGCCCCACCCCCCCCCAAGTGTCCTGTGCCCCCCCCCAAGTGTCCTGTGCCCCACCCCCCCCCAAGTGTCCTGTGCCCCTCCCCCCCCAAGTGTCCTGTGCCCCTCCCCCCCCAAGTGTCCTGTGCCCCCCCCCCCCAAGTGTCCTGTGCCCCCCCCCCCAAGTGTCCTGTGCCCCCCCCCCAAGTGTCCTGTGCCCCACCCCCCCCAAGTGTCCTGTGCCCCCCCCCCCCCCCAATTGTCCTGTGCCCCCCCCCCCAAGTGTCCTGTGCCCCACCCCCCCCCAAGTGTCCTGTGCCCCCCCCAAGTGTCCTGTGCCCCCCCCCCCCCCAAGTGTCCTGTGCCCCCCCCCAAGTGTCCTGTGCCCCCCCCCCAAGTGTCCTGTGCCCCCCCCCCCAAGTGTCCTGTGCCCCCCCCCCCAAGTGCCCTGTGCCCCCCCCCCCCAAGTGTCCTGTGCCCCCCCCAAGTGTCCTGTGCCCCCCCCCCAAGTGTCCTGTGCCCCCCCCCCCCAAGTGTCATGTGCCCCTCCCCCCCCCAAGTGTCCTGTGCCCCCCCCCCCCCAAGTGCCCTGTGCCCCCCCCCCCCCCAAGTGTCCTGTGCCCCCCCCCCGTGTCCGTACAGTCTGTCATCCAGGATAGAGGACAATTGTGCAGCTGCTCACAATCCCAATGCTTTATTGGATCGTCACAAAAAATAAAATCTCATAAAAAACGCGCCGAGGCCTTGCAAGGTAAGAAGCCCTTAGTCATGGCAGTAGTCTGCTGGTTACAGTTTCTTTATATAAGGATAGGATGGGACGTTAGACCAAATGTGGGAACGGCCAGCAGCTCCGAGACACCTGATTGGCTGAGCACCTGGTCGGTCACATGGCTATGTACATGGAGAAGTATATGCAGCTATCAGGAGCGTATAGTGTATTATGGTGCAGTACATTGTCCTTGGGGTCAGTGCTGCAGGTAACCATTACCCCCACCTGGAGGATATACGCCAACACCAGTATATAGAATAGAGGTCAGGTTTGTAATTTAACCCTTTTGGGAACCTAGTATTGAGGTTGGGAATCCATAGCGCCTCCCTCTAACCATACGTGTCCAATCACCTCCTGGTTTGGGTCTGTTAACCCTTTCGGTGGCAGTCAACATAATAGGTAGAGAGGCGGGAGAGTGAGCGTTAGAAGACATCGCCATCCTGACATCACTTCCATGGGCCCTGTCCGGGTTTGGAGCGTTCTGATGCTCGCTCCTACGTACTGTAGGTCACCGTGTAGTGGGCAACGTACGGGATGTGGGAGGAGTTACAGATAAGGAGGGATCTTATACTTACAGGGAGTATATACAGGTAGGGAGTATAAGATCCCTCCTTATCTGTAACTCCTCCCACATCCTGTACGTTGCCCACTACACGGTGACCTACAGTACGTAGGGCCGAGCATCAGAATGCTCCAAACCCGGACAGGGCCCATGTAAGTGATGTCAGGATGGCGATGTCTTCTAACGCTCACTCTCCCGCCTCTCTACCTATTATGTTGACTGCCACCGAAAGGGTTAACAGACCCAAACCAGGAGGTGATTGGACACGTATGGTTAGAGGGAGGAGCTATGGTGACGATCCAATAAAGCATTCTGATTGTGAGCAGCTGCAGATGCACAATTGTCCTTTATCCTGGATGAATCTGGTTCCGGCCCCAGTATAGCATCTGCCTGCTCCATCAGTACGGAGATCCAGGTGCGAGGTGAGGTAAGGCTGAGCAGGTGAGCGGACGTCTCCTCTTCCTATACAATCTATCACTCCCCAGGTCCTAACAGAACTTAGATTGTCAGATCCTCCATCACTGACATCCACAGCCCAGTCCTCTCCTCTCCTCTGAGCGATGGCTACTCCTCCATCACTGACATCCACAAGCCCAGTCCTCTCCTCTCCTCTCCTCTGAGCGATGGCTTCTCCTCCATCACTGACATCCACAAGCCCAGTCCTCTCCTCTCCTCCATCACTGACATCCACAAGCCCAGTCCTCTCCTCTCCTCTCCTCCATCACTGACACCCACAAGCCCAGTCCTCTCCTCTCCTCTGAGCGATGGCTTCTCCTCCATCACTGACACCCACAAGCCCAGTCCTCTCCTCTCCTCTGAGCGATGGCTTCTCCTCCATCACTGACACCCACAAGCCCAGTCCTCTCCTCTCCTCCTCTGAGCGATGGCTTCTCCTCCATCACTGACACCCACAAGCCCAGTCCTCTCCTCTCCTCCTCTGAGCGATGGCTTCTCCTCCATCACTGACACCCACAAGCCCAGTCCTCTCCTCTCCTCTGAGCGATGGCTTCTCCTCCATCACTGACACCCACAAGCCCAGTCCTCTCCTCTCCTCTGAGCGATGGCTTCTCCTCCATCACTGACACCCACAAGCCCAGTCCTCTCCTCTCCTCCTCTGAGCGATGGCTTCTCCTCCATCACTGACACCCACAAGCCCAGTCCTCTCCTCTCCTCCTCTGAGCGATGGCTTCTCCTCCATCACTGACATCCACAAGCCCAGTCCTCTCCTCTCCTCCTCTGAGCGATGGCTTCTCCTCCATCACTGACACCCACAGGCCCAGTCCTCTCCTCTCCTCTGAGCGATGGCTTCTCCATCACTGACACCCACAGCCCAGTCCTCTCCTCTCCTCTGAGCGATGGCTTCTCCTCCATCACTGACACCCACAAGCCCAGTCCTCTCCTCTCCTCCTCTGAGCGATGGCTTCTCCTCCATCACTGACACCCACAAGCCCAGTCCTCTCCTCTCCTCTGAGCGATGGCTTCTCCTCCATCACTGACATCCACAAGCCCAGTCCTCTCCTCTCCCTCTGAGCGATGGCTTCTCCTCCATCACTGACACACCACAAGCCCAGTCCTCTCCTCTCCTCCTCTGAGCGATGGCTTCTCCTCCATCACTGACACCCACAATCCCAGTCCTCTCCTCTCCTCTGAGCGATGGTCTCTCCTCCATCAACTGGACATCCACAAGCCCAGTCCTCTCCTCTCCTCCTCTGAGCGATGGCTTCTCATCCATCACTGACATCCACAAGCCCAGTCCTCTCCTCTCCTCTGAGCGCTGGCTTCTCCTCCAATCACTGACACCCACAAGCCCAGTCCTCTCCTCTCCTCTGAGCAAAAGAAAAAAAAAAAAAAAAAATAAAAACAAAAAAAAAAAAAAAAAAAAAAAAATAAAAAAAAAAAAATGGCTTCCTCCTCCATCACTGACATCCACAAGCCCAGTCCTCTCCTCTCCTCTGAGTGATGGCTTCTCCTCCATCACTGAACATCCACAAGCCCAGTCCTCTCCTCTCGCATCCTCTGAGCGATTCGCGATTCTTCCTCCATCACTGACATCACCAAGGCCCGAGTCCTCTCCTCTCCTCTCCGCTGAGCGATGGCTTCTCCTCCATCACTGGACATCCACAAGCCAGTCCTTCTCCTCTCCTCTCCTCTGAGCGATGGCTTCTCCTCCATCACTGACATCCACAAGCCCAGTCCTCTCCTCTCCTCTCCTCTGAGCGATGGCTTCTCCTCCATCACTGACACCCACAAGCCCAGTCCTCTCCTCTCCTCTGAGCGATGGCTTCTCCTCCATCACTGACATCCACAAGCCCAGTCCTCTCCTCTCCTCCTCTGAGCGATGGCTTCTCCTCCATCACTGACAATCCACAAGCCCAGTCCTCTCCTCTCCTCTGAGCGATGGCTTCTCCTCCATCACTGACATCCACAAGCCCAGTCCTCTCCTCTCCTCTCCTCTCCTCTGAGCGATGGCTTCTCCTCCATCACTGACATCCACAAGCCCAGTCCTCTCCTCTCCTCCTCTGAGCGATGGCTTCTCCTCCATCACTGACATCCACAAGCCCAGTCCTCTCCTCTCCTCCTCTGAGCGATGGCTTCTCCTCCATCACTGACATCCACAAGCCCAGTCCTCTCCTCTCCTCCTCTGAGCGATGGCTTCTCCTCCATCACTGACACCCACAAGCCCAGTCCTCTCCTCTCCTCCTCTGAGCGATGACTTCTCCTCCATCACTGACACCCACAAGCCCAGTCCTCTCCTCTCCTTTGAGCGATGGCTTCTCCTCCATCACTGACACCCACAAGCCCAGTCCTCTCCTCTCCTCTCCTCTGAGCGATGGCTTCTCCTCCATCACTGACATCCACAAGCCCAGTCCTCTCCTCTCTTCCTCTGAGCGATGGCTTCTCCTCCATCACTGACATCCACAAGCCCAGTCCTCTCCTCTCCTCTCCTCTGAGCGATGGCTTCTCCTCCATCACTGACATCCACAAGCCCAGTCCTCTCCTCTCCTCTCCTCTCCTCTGAGCGATGGCTTCTCCTCCATCACTGACATCCACAAGCCCAGTCCTCTCCTCTCCTCCTCTGAGCGATGGCTTCTCCTCCATCACTGACATCCACAAGCCCAGTCCTCTCCTCTCCTCTGAGCGATGGCTTCTCCTCCATCACTGAGATCCACAAGCCCAGTCCTCTCCTCTCCTCCTCTGAGCGATGGCTTCTCCTCCATCACTGACACCCACAAGCCCAGTCCTCTCCTCTCCTCTCCTCTGAGCGATGGCTTCTCCTCCATCACTGACATCCACAAGCCCAGTCCTCTCCTCTCCTCCTCTGAGCGATGGCTTCTCCTCCATCACTGACACCCACAAGCCCAGTCCTCTCCTCTCCTCCTCTGAGCGATGGCTTCTCCTCCATCACTGACACCCACAAGCCCAGTCCTCTCCTCTCCTTTGAGCGATGGCTTCTCCTCCATCACTGACACCCACAAGCCCAGTCCTCTCCTCTCCTCTCCTCTGAGCGATGGCTTCTCCTCCATCACTGACACCCACAAGCCCAGTCCTCTCCTCTCCTCTGAGCGATGGCTTCTCCTCCATCACTGACATCCACAAGCCCAGTCCTCTCCTCTCCTCTGAGCGATGGCTTCTCCTCCATCACTGACATCCACAAGCCCAGTCCTCTCCTCTCCTCCTCTGAGCGATGGCTTCTCCTCCATCACTGACATCCACAAGCCCAGTCCTCTCCTCTCCTCTGAGCGATGGCGTCTCCTCCATCACTGACATCCACAAGCCCAGTCCTCTCCTCTCCTCCTCTGAGCGATGGCTTCTCCTCCATCACTGACATCCACAAGCCCAGTCCTCTCCTCTCCTCTGAGCGATGGCTTCTCCTCCATCACTGACACCCACAAGCCCAGTCCTCTCCTCCTCTGAGCGATGGCTTCTCCTCCATCACTGACACCCACAGGCCCAGTCCTCTCCTCTCCTCCTCTGAGCAGTGGCTTCTCCTCCATCACTGACACCCACAAGCCCAGTCCTCTCCTCTCCTCCTCTGAGCGATGGCTTCTCCTCCATCACTGACATCCACAAGCCCAGTCCTCTCCTCTCCTCTGAG